>NC_057797.1:147721568-147729059 GCF_018294505.1 Triticum aestivum
GCCGCCGCCCGCCGCCAAGCCGTGCCGGCCACCTCCGTCACCGGTGCATCGCTGGAGCGCTCCGCCACTGCGCGCCCCGCGGAGCTCCGCCACCGCGCCGCCATGTCCGGCGACCTCCCCGGCTCAACGCGCCGGATCTCCGCCGCCCGGCCCCGCACCGCTCTTCTCTGCCGGCGACCGCGCCTACTTCGGCCGGATCTGCGAGCTCCGGCCACTTTTCCCTCCTCTCCGGCCGTCTCCCCCATCTCCGGCGAGAGATCCGTGCATCCTCGGTTCACATGCAAAGTCAACCCTAATCCAGATATGATTCGGAGGATGATTTTTTGTCTAAGTCATTTTCCTATTCATATTTTTAAGCCCTGTTCATCATGCCATAACTCTGCATCCGTTGCTCCGTTTTGCGCGTGTGAGATATCAAAATGTTCATCTGGATGTGCTCTTCATTTTGTTCCATTGCATCATGCTTGTTTGAGTCCATCTTGATGCCCTAATGACTGTTGCAAGAGTGCTATAAAATGTTAGTTTATGTTTCTTAACAGATTATAAGCATTTGTCATTTTTGCCATGATTATTGTGTGCCTCCTATGGACTTGAGCACTACTTGTGTTTTGGGCTATGCCGTGCCATCTTTACAGGGGTGTATGCCATGTATTTTTGTGATCAATGTGGTGACTAGCACAAGCATGCAAAGTAGCTCTCGTGATGTTGCTGATTTCAGGGACTTAGAAATTCACTGTCATTTCACTGTTGTTATTTTTATGCCATGTATTCTTGTTGATACAGAGTGATCCATGCCTCTTTTGAGTATGTTCAGTAAGGATGATTTTGACATATGGTTATGCTCTATCCAGCCATGTCCTTGTTTGCATTTATGGAGCACCCTAGCATGACTCAGTCTTGCTCTACTTTTGCTATAAAATGTTCCTGGCAGATTGTTTATGTGTTAATAAATTTTGCCAAGGTTGTTGTAGTTGATCCATGCATACTATGAGATTGTTCTTGCCATGGTTAGCTTCTTGAACATGTCTTCTTGCTGGTAGTATTCTTAGTTTGTCATGCTATGCCTTGTGTTGAGTGCATAGAGCTCGCAAACATGCCTTCATAATTCTGTTTATGCCATGTCCAGTTTTCTGCTAAGTCTGAATCTGTTAATGAAACTTGCTATGTTTACATGAGTGCTATCATATCTTATGATCATTTTTGTCTTATGGTCAGTAAGGGACTTTTGTTATATGCTTTGAGTAGATTCACGCCATGCCTTGTATTGCTATGTTATGTTCCTGTAGCATGTTGTTATCTTGCTCTAAACTTTGCTTCCTGATGTTAATTCCTGACATGTTAGTATTTTCACAAAGTCTGTGATGTTGTTATCTTTTGCACTTTTGACATGCTTGTTTGAACCTGCTCTTGTGTGAATTAGCCGTAGCTCAATGTTCATATTTTATCAAGCATCTTGAGTAGATCACTGCCATGTGCTTTGTTGCTATGTTAGAGTGCAGTAGCTTAGTTTATTGTTGCATTCTGGATGGCATCGTGCTGTTAATCGCAAGATAGTGCCATTATTGATTTGCTCGCCATTTGCAAACCATGCATCCGATTCCGGTGATCTTTATATCGATTTCGACCGAAATCAACTCATCTTTCTAGCAGCATGCTTGGTTTTCCAAGTTGAAGCCTGGTTAAATCTTTTCCTTCCGGAGCATGCATATGCATTGCATATCACATCCCGCATATCATGCCATGTTTTGCATCATGTTGCTTGCGCATTGCACCGTGGTTGATTGTGGTTTTCTTTTGCTTGTATTCTTGCCTTGGCGAGATCCGGGAAACGAGTACGTGATCGAGGAACCTGTTGAGTATGTTTACGAGGATCAAGCTTTCGTCAACTGGGAGAACTTTGCTGGCAAGATGACCATACCCTCGAAATCACTTCAATCTTTGCTTGCTTGTTGCTCGCTCTATTGCTATGCCGCGATACCTACCACCTGCTATATCATGCCTCCGATATTGCCATGTCAAGCCTCTAACCCACCTTTCCTAGCAAACCATTGTTTGGCTATGTTACCGCTTTGCTCAGCCCCTCTTATAGCATTGCTAGTTGCAGGTGAAGATGGAGTTTTTTCCTTGTTGGAACATGGATATTGTTGGGATATCATTATTATATATTGTTTACTTTAATGCATCTATATACTTGGTAAAGGGTGGAAGGCTCGGCCTTATGCCTGGTGTTTTGTTCTACTCTTTCCGCCCTAGTTTCCGTCATACTGGTGTTATGTTCCTTGATTTTGCGTTCCTTACACGGTTGGGTGTTATGGGAACCCCTTGACAGTTCGCTTTGAATAAAAATCCTCCAGCAAGGCCCAACCTTGGTTTTACCATTTTCCACCTAGCCTTTTTCCCTTGGGTTCTGCAGACTCAAGGGTCATCTTTATTTTACCCCCCCCCCCCCCCGGGCCAGTGCTTGTCTAAGTGTTGGTCCGAACCTGTCAGCATTCGGCGGCCACCTGGGGCAACTCTGGGCTGGCCTACCGAAATCTTGGACAATCCGGTGTTGCCCTGAGAACGAGATATGTGCAGCTCCTATCAGTATGTCGGCACATCGGGCGGCTTTGCTGGTCTTGTTTTACCATTGTTGAAATGTCTTGTAACCGGGATTCCGAGTCTGATTGGGTCTTCCTGGGAGAAGGAATATCCTTCGTTGACCGTGAGAGCTTGTGTTGGGCTAAGTTGGGACACCTCTGCAGGGTTTTGAACTTTCGAAATCCGTGCTCGCGGTTATGGGCAGATGGGAATTTGTTAATGTCTGGTTGTAGAGAATTTGACACTTAACCTAATTAAAATGCATCAACCGTGTGTGTAGCCGTGATGGTCTCTTTTCGGCGGAGTCCGGGAAGTGAACACGGTTCTTGTGTTATGCTTGAACGTAAGTAGTTTCAGGATCACTTCTTGATCACTTCTAGTTCACGATTGTGCATTGCTTCTCTTCTCGCTCTTATTTGCGTAAGTTTGCCACCATATATGCTAGTGCTTGCTGTAGCTCCACCTCACTACTTTTTCCTACCCATAAGCTTAAATAGTCTTGATCGCGAGGGTGTGAGATTGCTGAGTCCCCGTGACTCACATATTATTTCAAACAGTTGCAGGTGCCGATGATAAACGTGCAGGTGATGCAACCGAGCTCAAGTGGGAGCTTGATGAAAATCGTGTTCGTTGTGTTGTTTTGTTTCCAGTTGATCAGTAGTGGAGCCCAGTCGGGGCGATCGGGGATCTAGCATTAGGGGTGGTCTTTCTTTATTTTGGTTCCGTAGTCGGACCTTGATTGTATTCTGGATGCTGTAAAGCTATATTTATGTATTGTGTGAGATGGCGATTGTAAGCCAACTCTTTATCCCTCTCTTATTCAGTACATGGGATGTGGAAAGATTACCCCTCTTGCGACATGCCTACTATGTGGTTATGCCTCTAAGTCGTGCTCCGACACATGGGAGATATAGCCGCATCGTGGGTGTTACAAGTTGGTAATCAGAGCCTTTCCCGACTTAGGAGCCCCCTTCTTGATCGAATCGCTGGCGTTGTTGAGTCTAGAAAAATGTTTTGAGTCTTATAGGATTATATATATATATATATCGGAGAGTAGGTTTCTTTTTACTCCTCAGTCCCTTCGTCGCTCTGGTGAGGCCTCCTAACGTAGAGTTTTGACACTTCTCTTCTCAAATTTCACGAATTTTTTTAGGATCACGCGGGTATCTTGGAATCGTTCCAATGGTTTTGTGATGAGAACATTGTTCTTGGTGCCTCCTGACATTTAGGGGTTGTGGCAGTGTCCCGGGGAGTTGAGCTCCGAGGTGTTGTCGTCACAATTTTATCATTGCAGTTCTGGAATACCTGAGTTCGCCGACATCGAAAATCTCTTTTATGCAGTTGTTTGTGAGATAACCTCGACGCCACCCAATACTGGGCGGGAGTTCAGGAGTATTGCCATAACTCGTATAACGGATGCTTTTCGAAGGTTGAGGTAAATGATTTCCGAAGGTCTCTTGGTTATGTGTTGAAGGATGGATACAGTTGGATGTAGGTATTGCTAGTTTGGGTGACATATTATGCTTCCCCTGTATCCCCAACACCTGATTGCATAACCAGAAAGTTTCGGGAGTTTATAAGTGGGAATTCAAGTAGCTCCTAGAATATCTTTCCAACAGACACATGATAAGATATGGGATCTATCGTATGTTTGTTTCCGGCTTATGCTGCAAGCCAATCCTTTGTTCTCTTTTATTTGTGGTATTCGAGTTGCTTCAATGTCAAGTGTTGATTACATACCTTTTCTAAATGGTGTTCTCATATTTCTATGTGAATACTAATCCTTCTTGTTCATCGAGTTTGTCATTTCAATTTCTTCTCAACCGGTGTGCTCCTCTTCAAGTGGATCCGATCTTTTTCAACATCCGCAAGATCAACTCAAGTCTTCTCAACGTTGTTTGTTTCATCCGTCCCAAATTGCCTTTGTTTTCCCGCCCTCCCATCCCTTTTTCTAAAAGGACTCAGATTTCTAAATCAAGTATCCATCTTATTGATGAGAAGTCTCTCCATTCTTTTTCGTCAATGCTCTTACCGGATGGTTCTCATGAAGATGCTCTACAAGTTTATCATTCTTCGTTTGTTTTCTTCTCTGGTGGTTTCAAGTCAAGCTTTGTCGATCATATTCTTTCCTCATTTCAAATGCCTTCTCATGCCGGTGCACCTCATAATCATTCACTTCTCGCTATTCATTTGTTCGGGAGTGTTGAAGATATCTCAGAAGCCTCGTCTTGTCATTCATGATCCGTTCAACTTATTTCGAGATTGTTATCTCATTCATGCCATTTAATTCAACTGGTGCAATATCTCTTTTCAAGCAATCGTTCAATGGTGTTTTCTCTTAAGTGGTCCCTAACCCACAGGTCTTTTTCCCAGGATCTTACCTGACTCTTCTTTTCTTTTCCCGGAGCTACCTCTCAAATTCTTCAAGATCTGTCAAATTAGTTTCATCGTTGGTTCAACCCTTCAAATTTCCATTTCGGAGTAT
Source organism: Triticum aestivum (assembly GCF_018294505.1). Taxonomy (NCBI): domain Eukaryota; kingdom Viridiplantae; phylum Streptophyta; class Magnoliopsida; order Poales; family Poaceae; genus Triticum; species Triticum aestivum. The sequence goes on from NC_057797.1 coordinate 147,726,634, forward strand.
CTCAACAATTCTTGATGGTGTTTCTCGTCGTCATTCTCGGATTTGAAGACCGAAGAAGAGTTCCTCTTAAATCCTTACCCGTTCTTCCAAAGATTCGTGATTCTAGCTTGTTGCCATCCTCTCATAATTGTTTTCGATTGTGAAAATTCTTTTCACCCATCCGGAGCAATTCAGGAGTCTTTTCAGTTTGATTCTCCAGAGCCCATCATTTTGGGGTTATTCATTCTCTGCTTTCAGCTCTCATTCTCTAAATCTTACTGGTGCGGCATTCAAGTATTCTCTAATTAGCTCGTGATCTATTTGTTCTCATGTATCAAATCCCCTCAAGTATCTTCATTCATTCTCCAATTCTTCCCGGTGTTTCTTTATCTTTCTTCTTTCATTTCCAATTCTTATGGTGGTTCGTTCAAGATCTCTCTTCCTTGGTTATCATATCAATTCATTCATTCTTTCCAATCCTATAGGTGGTTCTTTGAAGACCTTCCCAAGTTGGCGCTATATCTACCGTAATCTTTTCTACGAGAATAAGTAGTTTGCCAAATCCGTTGCTTGTCATCAATCTAAATTGGTGAAGGATGAGCATAACATAATTCTTATTCTTGATTCACCCAAATGATTAATTCCTTATTCCAGAGGTTCATCAAAATTCTTGTTTTTTTTGTTCATCTTTCTTTTCCCGGAGTTCCAATCTATCTCTATTATATCACCACGAAGATCCATCTAAATCATTATAAGGCTTCACCTTGTGTTTTCAACTTCTCTTTCTTTTTATTATCATTTTGTTACCGGAGTTCTTCATGGAGGCTCTACATGTTGGTTCATAAAGGATTTAATTCCTTCTCGAAGTGTTCTTTGAGATTCTTTTCAGAGGAGCTCAAGTATTCTTCATCTTGCATTCCAAAGTGCAATTTGTTCTGCCTTATCTTTTGAGATGGTGATATGTCTTTCTTGACAACTTTCCCTTCATGTTCCATGATTCAAAACTTGTCAAGGATGAGGTATTTAAACCCATCACTTTCTTCCATAGAGTTATCTTGGTATAAATTTCACCAAAAACCTTCCATTGGGAATGTTGCTCTTTGTGGTGATTATCTATGATCCAAATTGTATCCTTATCACCTCGGTGGAAGAAGATTTCTATCTTTTTCTAGCTCCAAATCAAATCTTTTTCGTGAGTGGCAAGTGGCCACCTCATAATTTTGAGATGTCTCCTATAAGTCCATATCAAGCTTATCCTTTTCGTTGTTGGTTTTCCAACGACTCCGTTATAACTTGCTTGGAAGGGTGATCTTAAAGCTCACTTGTGGCATAAGTTGACCTTTTCTTCTCCATCCTTTAAATCCCAAGGATCTATATTCTTTTCTTCTTACGGAGACATTCTGATGTTTCTCTCTTCTCTCATCATCTCAAGCTGTGAGGATCATGTTCTTTTCATGCTTATCCTATTATCCGGAGTGTTGTGTCATCTGCTCTAGTTCGTTTCGCCTTATCAAGTCTTGCATCTCTTTTCAAATGGAGTGATGTCCGAATTTGTTCTTCCTTGTTCCTCTTTCCTAATGGAATGCTTTCAACTCCGTTCATCGTCGTTGTATTCTTTCTTTCAATTTCCTCAACCTCACAAGGTTCTTTGGTTTCACTCGTTTGTCAAAGAAGCAACTTAGTTTTACCTATTATCTTCCTCTTCCATTTCCCTCTGGTGCCATTCTAGATCTCGGGACGGGATCCTCTCGTAGTGGTGGAGTGTGGTAACGCCCCGAGACCGTTGCGCCAGGTGTCTTCCAGTTATTCGTTGTTGTTGCCTTGTCATTTGTTTGTGTGTCATGCTTTTCATATCATGTCATCATGGGCATCGCATTTGCACACGTGTTCGTCTCATGCATCCGAGCATTTTTCCCGTTGTCTGTTTTGCGATCCGACACTCCTATGTCATCCGGTACCTCCTTTTGCCTCTTTTCGTGTGTGGGTGTTAAACATTCTCGGAATGGACCGAGATTTGCCAAGTGGCCTTGGTACACTACCGGTAGACCGTCTGTCAAGTTTCGTGCCATTTGGAGTCCGTTTGATACTCCAACGGTTAACCGAGGAACCGTAAAGGCCTCGTGTGTGTTGCAGCCCAACACCCCTCCAAAGTGGCCCAAAACCCACCCAAACCCCCTCCGTCCTCTCGGTTGTTCGATCACGATCGCGTGGCCGAAAACCGCACCTCATTTGGACTCTCCTAGCTCCCTCTACCTATATATATGTGTCTTCCTCCGAAATCTCACGGACGAAGCCTAGATCTTCCTCCTCCGCGCGCCGGACATGTCCACTCCGTCGCCAGACATGTCCGCCGGCCACCTCACCCCGACCAATCGGCAGCCGCCACGTCACCCCGCCGCCGCTCTCCTCCAACCACGCGCTGCCACGTCAGCCGGCCTCCTCCCTCT
>NC_057797.1:148048616-148077595 GCF_018294505.1 Triticum aestivum
CCGCCGCCCACCTCGGCCGCCCCGCTGCCTCCGTCGACCGCCCGCCGCCGCACCTTCCTCACCGGCCACCGCATCGTCGGCCCCGCTCCGCCACCGACCTCGCCGGCACTTGCGCGCACCGTCGCCGTCCTGCACCTCTCCGGTCACCGGAGCTCGTCCTCGCCTCGGATCCGGCGAACCACCTCTCCGACCGTCTCTTTCTCCGTTTCCGACCCCAACTCCGGCGCATCTCCGTCCAACCTCGGGATCCGCGCAAACCCTAGATCTGGGAGGAGGTTGACCCTGATATTTCACTAAGTCTTTTTCTGCAATATTTTCATGCATACTTCAACATGTCATATCTCCATACTCGTTGATCCAAATCATGCATATGATACGTTAAATTATTCGTCTCATTGAGCTCTTCATGTTAGAAGCATTTGAATGCATGTTACTGTCTACTATGATGCCATTTTCTTTGATGCAGGAGTGCTATAAAATGTTAGCGGCTGGTACTTATCAGATCATGATGATTTGTCATTTTTGTTGCATTTGATGTGTGCATCATATGAGCATGAGGTCTACATGTATTTTGAACTAAAGCATGCCATCTTTACAGAGGTGCAAGCGTTGTATTTTTTTGATCTATGTGGTGACTAGAACAAGCATGCAAACTAGGCTCCGTGATGTTGTTGTTTTCAGGGGCTTAGGATTTTGCTAAGTCCTTTTCCTGCTGTTATTGTGATGCCATGTAAACTTGATCCTACAGTGAGATTCATGCTTAATTTGAGATGCTTCAGTAAGGATATTTTGAACATGTGGTTATGTTCTACCCATCCATGCCCCTGGTTGCAATTATGGAGTGCCCTAGCATGTACTTTTCTTGCTCTACCTTTGCTATAAAATGTTCCTGGCAGAATGTTAACATGTTAATCAATATTGCCATGGTTGTTGCTAGTGATCCATGCATCCTATGAACTTGATCTTGCCATGGTTAGATTCATTAACATGTCATATTGCTATTGGTATGCTTATGTTGTCATTTAATGCTTTGTGGTGAGTGGCATGAGCTCGCAAAGTAGCTATCATAATTCTGTTTATGCCATGCTCTATTTTTCTTCTAAGTCTAAAACTGTTAATAAAACTTGTTGTGCTTACATGGGTGCCATCATATCTTCTGTGCCTTTTTGCCTCATGTTCAGTAAGGGACTTTTGTTCTATGCATTTAGTAGAATCATGACATGCTTTTGTTTGCTATGATATGTTCCTATAGCATGATGTTTGCTTGCTCTAGACAGTGCTTCCTGATGTTGTTTTGACGTGTTAGTATTTTCACTAAGTCTCTGAAGCTGATATCTTTTGCACTTTTGCCATGCTTTTTGAACCGTTCTAGTGTCATTTAGCCGTAGCTCAGTGTTCATGTTTTGTCAAGCATCTCTTGTACATCACTACCATATTCTTTGTTGCTATGTTGGAGTGCAGTAGCTTAGTTTCTTGTTGCATTCTAGATGGCATCATGCTGTTAATCATAGTTTTGCGTCATCCTTGTTTTGCTTGCCATTTGCAAAACATGCATCCGTTTCCGGTGATCTTTATATCGATTTCAACCGAAATCATCTCATCTTTCCAGCAGCATAGTTGGTTTGCCAAGTTGATGTCTTGATCTTTCTTTCCCTTCCGGAGCACGCATATGCATTGCATATCACATCTGACATATCATGCCATGTATTGCATCATGTTGCCTGTGCATTGCACCGTGATTGACTGTTGTTCCATTGCTTGTGTCCTTGCCTTGGGTAGAGCCGGGAGATGAGTACTTGACCGAGGAACCCGATGAGTACGCTAACGAGGATCAAGCTTTCGACAACTCTGAGAACTTTGCAGGCAAGATGACCATACCCTCGAAATCACTTCTATCTTTGCTTGCTAGTTGTTCGTTCTATCGCCATGTCGCGCTTGTAACGCCCCCAGTGTCATGCAATAGTAACCCTCTGTGATTAAACTATTCATTTTTCCAAACAGTGCTTAATCACCCTTTGTTCAATATCCCATTTGAATTTTTAGTCAATTCAAATTCAAGTGAAATTTGAAGTTGCACAAAAGATGCTGGAAAAATGTTCACCATTTAGCAAATATTCCAAAACAACTTGTTGTGAAGGAAAACAACATCACCATCAAGTCAAGTGGGACAAAGCATTTAAATCAGTGCCAAAACAACACTATAAATGTCTAAATTCATTTTTGAAAAATGCCAAAGGATTCCAAAATTTCCCAAACATTCTATGGCTATGAGGTATATACCATAGTATTTATGTGACCAAGGTTCACATTTTTTTACTAAGTCATTTGATGGCTCAGATTATTGCAAAACTATCTCTAGAAATAAAGCAGAGATAAAAATAGAAAAAGGGCCTAGACTACCATTGGAGACTGGGCCTAAGTGCACAGTGCCTGGAGCCCAGCCCACCACGGCCTCCTCCTCCCCTGGGCCTAACTCCCACCTGAGCTGGCCCAGCTCCTCCGCTGTCGTCTTTCCTTCCCTGTTCAGCCGACCGACGCCCGCGCCGCGCGTTGCCGCCAAGCCACCTCGCCGACCAATCCTGCTACAGCGTCGCCAGACGAGATAAGGAAGCCACCGCGTCTCCCAAATATCTCCACCCACTCCCCACTCCTCACTCCCTCTGGACGCCCCTCTCTCCCTCGTCACTCTCTCTCTCTCGCCCAGATCCGCCACGACCACCACCGTCGTCGCCAAGAACTCCATCGCCCCTGCGGCCACCGTTGCATCCCGCGGGCTAGGAGGTTGCCCTGGAGCTCCGTCGAGCTTCGCTGCTTCGGCTACAAGGGCCGGTTCGAGCTTAGCGCCCCGGCAACGACAAGATCAAGCTCTTCTTCCTCCTGTGGTCGCTGCCGTTTTCATTGAACTGCTTCACTCCGGCCTCCCCCGGCTTCACCGACTCGCCCGCGAGAACCACTGTGAGCGTTCCCCCATTTCCCATAGTTCGCTTTGCCCCGCACGCGCCCTCTGGCTAGCTGCTGCCGTGACCATGCCCCGTCCGAAGCTCTGCTTCCGCCGCTATGTCTGTTGCCACTATTGTAGTTAGCTCCGTACTAAACTAACACCATTGCCATGCTCCTGGGGATCCAGGGCAGCGCGTGCGCCCCGTAGATGGCAGTGCCCGTGGCTTCAATTCTATCCAACCCAAGCTGTGACCGCCGCGGGACATCGCCGAGCCGATAACACCGTCCACCCCCGTGCCTCCTACCTACTCGGGTTGACTCGCGCCGTCGCCCTCATCCAGCAACAGCTCCTCGCGGACCAAGTGCCCGCCGGGAGGCCAAACCTGAGCCGCCCTGCCCCGACATATGGTCGACGGCGTACCCGACGCGCCCGCCGCCGCCCGCGAAATCCCTTGGACGCGCCCGGAGATCCGCTTCGTCGCCCGGCCACGCCCCCGAGCGCGCCGACCCGCGCCTCTGCCACTGCTCACCCGCACCGCCGCGCGCGCCCGCGTGCTTCCCCACCGCGCTTCGCTCCGGCCCGCGCCCAGCACGCCCCGCCTGCGCTCGCCCGTGCCTCCCCCCTGCATCACGCCATCCGTCCCCCGATCACGCATCGTGCTGCTGCTGCCTCTAGCGCTGCTGCCTGCTGCTACTAGCGCAGCGCTGCTAGCTAGCTTCACTGATTTTACACTTCCTAGCCCTCTAAACAGCCCCTAAACAGTGGCTAAACATCTACTAGCAGGAGAAAGAATATTCTGGGGAGGTAGTACACTTGACAATGTTCAGATGTTTCCATTGGACCAAATCCATTTGATGCTTGGTTTAAATCATAAGAAAATCACAAATTTCTACATTCTATGAGCGGAAAAGCAGAAAACAGAAATGCTGCAGTAGCCTTTTCAAACAAAGTCGTGAATAAGCAAATGGATGCTAACATAGCTGCACTTGTTACTAACATGTAGATCGCAGAGAAATGCTCACAATTGATATAAGGCACAAAATCATTGGACGTACAAAACAATAGCTATAGCCTCCGGAAAACCGCTAAATGATGTTTAAAAAAGCTGACGAATTCTCAGACTTAGCAAAATTTCAGGAATTTTTCGGGTATTGTTAGATCTTTGAAAAATCTTAGAAATTAAACCGTATCTCGGATGAAAAAATTTTGTACATGAAAGTTGCTCAGAACGACGAGACGAACCTGGATGCGCAGCCCGTTCGTCCACCATGCCTCCCTAGCATAGCGAACACACAACTTTCCCCTCCGTTTCATCTGTCCGAAAAGCGGAACACTGGGAATACATTCCCGGATGTTTCCCCCCTTCGCCGGTATCACCTCCTACCGTGTTAGGTCACCCCTAGCACCGCGTATTGTCATGTTATGCCTTGTGATGTTTTGATTGCACTGCTATTTATTGTGTTCCCTTCCGTTACTTCTTTCCGGTAGACCCCGAGACCGCTGCCGGTACCCTTGTTGTCGACTACGGTGACGACGACCCCTCCTTGCCAGAGCAACCAGGCAAGCAAACCCTCCTTGAGCATTCCGATATCACCCATTTCTTTCCCTCTCATGCTTGCATTAGAACTGCTACTGCTTTCTGTATGATCCTACTCTGATGCATAGCCTGTTTTGTTACCTGCTTTCATACCTTACCTGCTTATCCCAAACTACTTAGTATAGGTTGGTTAAAGATCCATCAGTGACCCCACCTTGTCCCAGTTGCCTTGCTTTATGTTCGATGACTCGATCAATGTGATCGACGTCCAGGCCCCGACACCGCACATCACCCCACCTAGTTGTACGACTCTGCAGAGTTACCATCGAGTGCCGAGGGTGGAACCTCTTACATCACTCCTGATGAGTCCTCTGTAGTGTAGCTATCCGGTCGTGGTCATCGAGGGTGATTTCCTCCTTAACCACTTCTGATACGGCTCTGTCGTGCAACCCCTCAAGCGTGAACCTCGAGGGTGGATCCTCTTACGTTCACCTTGATGACAACATCGAGTGGAATTCACTGGGGATGATTCCTCGGGTTTTCCCCTTGGTGTTAGACACACAGTTACTATGGTTACTATGACTTTGCACTGAGCCTTGTTACTAAAGATGGGTCGGCCCTGAGGGGTACCCGCGCGAGCTTATAGTGAGTGATGTGGAGTCGGGTTGACCTGGAAAGTGCCCGCGAGATACTTACGAGGCGTGGCCGGGCATTCTTAGCCCTTGCCACAAGTACTCGAGACAGGGCGACGGGGTCACATCGATCGTGAGTCTCTGCTCGTTACCGCGTGCTCCTAATCCACTATGGTTTGGATATTTGATCCGAGGGGCCTCTGGCCTGATAGCACTAACCATCACGTGGGCATAGTATGGGCGTTCTGCGTCATATACATCAGCCGAAGCTTAATAGACGTCAGCGACTGAGCGGCGCGCACCGGGTTGGACTGCGTAAGCTCCTGCCTTGTTGAAGGAGGTAGCTAGGTCTGCTCACCGGCCACCCACGCAACGTGCAGGAGTTCCCGGGGCGATGGCCCATGACCCCTGGGGGCATAGGTTTAGTCCGTCGTGCTGGCCTCTCTATTAAGCCTAGGTCGGGTTGCGGTGTATTGTTTGGCCGAGGCCGGGCATGACCCAGGAAAGTGTGTCCGGCTGAAGTTAATCGAGCGTGGTGGGTAAGTTGGTGCACCCCTGCAGGGAAGAAAACATCTATCGACAGCCTGTCCTACGGTAACGGACACTTGGAGTTGTATCCCGATCAATACAACTAGAACTGGATCCTTGTGATGAGAACTGGATGGTGATGAGAATTGGATTGTGATGATAACTGGATAGTATGGCTCTGGGATTGCTTTCTCGCAGGGAGTCGAGAAAGGATCTCTGGCCGAGGTTGATAACACTACTACTTTACATTATGTTGATCTATACTGTTCTATATGCTTGAAGATGCTTGAAGATGCTAGTCTTTGATAGGCTAGGCCTTTCCCCTTGTTTCTGGCATTCTGCAGTTTAGTCCACAGATACAACCCTTTTCCCTTTGATACAGATGCATACTTAGTTTAGATCTGATGTAAGTCTTGCGAGTACTTTGGATGAGTACTCACGGTTGCTTTGCTACTTCTTTTCCCCCATACCCGATTGTTGCGACCAGATGACGGATCCCAGGAGCCAGACGACGCAACTGATGACTACTACTACCCGAAGGATGCCTACTACTATGTGAAGACCGCACACGACTAGGAGTAGTCAGGAGGCTCCCAGGCAGGAGGCCTTGCCTTTTCGATCATTGTTGCTTTTTGTGCTAGCCTTCTTAAGGCAATCTTGTTTAACTCATGTGTGTACTCAGATATTGTTGCTTTCGCTGACTCTTGTGTATTCGAGCTGATGTATTCGAGCCCTCGAGGCCCCTGGCTTGTAATATAAAGCTTGTATTATTTTGATTTGTGTCTAGAGTTGTGTTGTGATATCTTCCCGTGAGTCCTTGATCTTGATCGCACACATTTGCGTGTATGATTAGTGTACGATTGAATTGAGGGCGTCACAAGTTGGTATCAGAGCCAACTGCCTGTAGGTAGCTCCCTTTCCAACTCCTTGGCCGAAGTTGAGTCTAGTCGATGGAAACTATTTTACTAACATGGTTGCACGGCCCATGGGCCCACGTCGCCATTGGGTGATATTAGGATCTTTTATTCCTCATCTATACTCTGGGACGCCGATCCCTCTTCTATTCGGGTTAAATGGTTTTACTAACTCGAACATTAGGATCTCGTGATCACATCCGCTCGGAGAGCCCCTCATTTCAGATGATCGCCTGCTGCATCAGAAGATTCCGAAGATACTCTATGATATTTCTCTCGAGACTTTGTGCATGTTGCCTTTGCAATTCCCTACCACCGAAATATCCTTATGGATAACTACACACACTTGCCAATCTTACATTCTATCCCATTGATCTTGTTATTACAATATTCTCTGAACTGCTCTCCTTTGTTCCAAGAATCCTTTGAGCTTACTGCCTTGCAGTTCTGTCGGCGTTCTGGGAACGGGGGTCCCCAGACTTGCCTGCCTGCGGCCTGCGGCGTGGCTCAAAAGGGGGCCCAACGCGGCCCATCTTCATCAACACAGACCTAAGACCCTCACGAGGGGCCAAGCCTCGCGGGGCGGACGACACGGAGCTTCCTCAGGCACGGCCTCGTCGGGCTGGCTCGCGAGGAGGCGGAGAGATCAAGGCGGGGTACCTCACGAGGTGCCCGTGACGCAAGCCATGACGACCAAGGGTGCCAGGCGGGCGCCAGCCCGCGTAGTGTCCTCCTTTCCTCTTTGGTGCAAAGGGGGCAAGCGCAGGCGAGAGCATCAAGCAAAGGCACCCGTTTCGGTGCAACAATACCAAGACCACTCCAACGGTAGGAAGGAAGTCATTGTGGAGCCCAAGCCAGCGTCACCACCAGAGCCTTTGGCAGGCGAGGACCAACTTTAGTCAGGATAAGTGTACCAGATGTCCCCCTTCAAAATGGCCAATTGTTGGCGCCCTTCCCGCTCAATATTTGGGAAGAGGCCCAGGGCCTTTGCCTATGAATAGGACTAGCCACCCCCAGGGTAGAAAGGGGGGGAAGAAGGTAATCAAGAAGGGAGAAACTAGCTAGGATCGGATCGGGTAGCATCAGAGAGAGAGAGAGAGAAGGGTGATTGAACTCCTCCTAGCAGTTCATCCCCTCAGCCAAGAACAGACCCTCGTGAGGCTGTTCTTCCTTGTATTGCTCATCATCATCAGCCCAAGAGGCAATCCACCACACCACACACTGGAGTAGGGTATTACACCACAGCGGTGGCCCGAACCAGTATAAACCTTGTGTCTCTTGCGTTGTTCTTTCCGTAGTTCAGATCCTAACATGGCGGAGGGGTGCAGGTAGGTAGGAGGCAGAATCTCCGCGCGCACCCCAGTGTTCGAACCTCAAGGGTCTGCCAGAACCCGAAATCCGACATTTGGCGCGCCAGGTAGGGGTGCACCGGAATTTTCCCTTCCGCCACCGCCACGACCTGCCTTGCGATGAGTAGTGCGTCACCCGCTCCGGCCGCCGACGCCAGTACGGGGGCCAGGGGGCTCAGAGCCCTGGTCCCAGCCCTGCAATGGGTACGGTGGCCGGACAAGTTCAAGCCAACGACGCCGCCGTGCTGCAGCGACGCGACTGATCCGCTGGCCTTCTTGCTGGCGTACGAGGAGGCCATCCTCGAAGCCGGAGGTGACGATAGGGTCATAGCCAGCTGGCTCCCCATGGCCCTCACCGGCGCTCCGCGCGCATGGCTGCTCCACCTGCCGGCAGCCTTCATGGCCTCTTAGGAAGAGCTCCGCAACCTCTCCCCCGCCCACCACGCTACACCAACACCCCCGGTCGTCGCGGCCCTCCTGGGCGGCTCGCAGGTGCCGCCTACAAGTCACCACGTCAAGCCGTTCATCCGCCGGGTCAACACCGCTTCCACGCGGCAGGGGGCTCTCCCGGACCGGGCGGCGCCCAAGGCCGGCCTGACCTTTAGCTCGGAGGACCACCCCTCCAACTCGGCCTGCTCGGGTGCGCTCCCCATGCTGTGCACCTCCACCATCTGTCAGGTGGCCGTCACCAGAACTCTCATCGATGGCGGTGCGGGACTTAGCGTGCTCTCGGTTGAGGCCTTCAACCTCCTCTACATACCCCTGGAACGGCTGCAACCCAGCCGGCCCTTCTCAGGCGTTGGGGGCGGATCATCCAGCTCCTTGGGACAGATCCGGCTCCCAGTAACCTTCGGCACCTACAACAACTTCCGCATGGAGCTGGTCGACTTTGACGTCGCCCCCATCGGCCTCCCCTACAACGCCATCCTCGGCTACCCAGCGCTGGCTCAGTTCATGGCCGCGACGCACCCGGCGTACAACCTCATGAAGATGCCCGGGAGCAGCGGTGTCCTCATCGTGCACGGGGACACCGGAGACGCGCTGCGAGTGCTCAAGCTCGCCTTCCAGACGGCGGCGTCGGCACAGCCCACCGACTCGGAGAACCTCGAGCCCAAGGGGGCTGCACCCGCCAAGAAGAAACAGTTGTTCACCCAAGACAAGGCCGAAACAAAGCAGGTACCCGTCGATGAGGACGGGTCCACCAATGCCACTTTCACCATAGGCGCCAACCTCGAGCCCGAGCAGGAGGAGGCCCTGGTCAGGTTCCTGCACGCAAACAAGAAGGTATTCGCTTGGGAGCCTGACCAGTTGGCGGGGATCGCTAGGAGCGTAATCGAGCATCACCTCAACGTGTGCCCCAACGTGTGCCCTGTGAAGCAGAAGGCAAGGCGGCAGTCCACAGAAAAGCAGGCCTTCATCGTCCAAGAGACCCACAAACTAGAAGCTGCTGGGGTCATTCGCGAGGTCCGATACCCGGATTGGTTGGCCAACCCTGTCGTTGTGCCAAAGAAGGGAGGGAAGGAGCGCATGTGCGTCGACTTCACCAACTTCAACAAGGCATGCCTGCAAGATCCGTTCCCGCTCCCCCGCATCGACCAGATCGTCGATTCCACCGCAGAATGCGACCTGCTATGCTTCTTGGATGCCTTCTCTAGGTATCACCAGATCAAGATGGCGGTAGAATACGTCGAAAAGACAGCCTTCCTAACCCCGTGTGGGGTGTACTGCTACACATGCATGCCATTCGGGCTGCGTAACGCAGGGGCGACCTTTCAGCGGATGATGCACATCACCTTGGGCCCGCAGCTCGGGAAGAATGTTGAGGCTTACGTCGATGACATTGTGGTGAAGTCTCGGGAGGCCAGGACCCTGATACAAGACCTGGAGGAAACCTTCGCGAGCCTCAACGCAGTGAACCTGCGGCTCAACCCAGAGAAGTGTGTGTTCGGAGTCCCCTCGGGCAAGCTCTTGGGTTTCCTCATGTCCCACCGAGGCATCGAGGCTAACCCGAAAAAGGTCAAGGCGGTCGAGGACATGAGCCCGCCAAAGACCCTCAGAGAAATGCAGAAGCTCACTGGGCGTGTGACCGCGCTAGGGCGCTTCATCTCCAAGTTGGGGGAGCGAGCGCTGCCCTTCTTCCAGCTAATGAAGAAAAAGGGGCCCTTTGAATGGACTGAAGAGGCCGACAAGGCGTTCCAGGATCTCAAGAGATACCTGACCAGCCCTCCGGTCATGGTGGCTCCGCGCCCTCAAGAGCCCCTGGTGCTTTACCTCGCCGCCACTCCCTACTCCGCCAGCGCAGCCCTGGTGGCGGTTAGGGAGGAGCATCAAATCAAAACCACGGCAGCAGCCCGGGACAAGGCAAAGCAGGAACAAGGAAGGCCCACAGGAACCGCCACCGCGGCTGAGGAGGATCAGCCGCCGTAGAGGAGTGCACCGGAGGCGGAAGAGGCCCCTCTCCCAGATGGCCAGCCTCAGGAGGCCTCATCGCCTCAGGAGGCGCCATGGTCTCCAGAGGGCGCCACCAGCACTGACGCACCCAACCTCATTGAGCACCCAGTGTACTTCGTCAGCACGGTGTTGCGGGACGCGAGGGCACAGTACCCCATGCCTCAGAAGCTCCTCCTCGCGCTACTGGTGGCCTCGCGCAAGCTGCGGCACTATTTTCAGGGTCACCCCATCAAGGTCGTCTCGTCATATCCCCTGGAGAGAGTGCTCAGGAGCCCTAACTCAGCTGGAAGGGTCGCTGAGTGGAACATAAAACTGCAAGCATTTCAGCTCGAATTCAGCACGACCAGAGTCATCAAGGGAGCAGCATTAGCGGATTTTGTGGCAGAATGGACGGAGGCACCAGGCCTCAAGGCCGACGAGAATCGGTCCCTCTCCCCGGGAAGCGAGGCGCTAGAAGGCTGGGTCATGTACTTCGATGGGGCGTTCTCCAGGCATGGCGCTGGGGCTGGGGCGGTGCTTATATCGCCCACTCAGGACAAGCTCTACTACGCTGTACAGCTCTGTTTCCAGCAAGGCGAAAAGGTCTGCAACAACATAACGAAGTATGAAGGTTTAATAGCGGGCTTGAAGGCCGCAGCTGCCCTGGGGGTGAAACGCCTCACCATCAAGGGCGATTTGCAGCTCCTTGTCAATTTCTCCAACAAGGTGTACGAGCCGAAAGATGAGCACATGGAAGCCTACCTTGCGGAGGTCCGCAGGATGGAGAAGCAGTTCTGGGGATTGGAGTTGCAGCATGTGCCCCGTGGCACCAATCAGGAGGCCGACGACATCGCCAAACGGGCGTCCAGGCGGTTACGTCAGGAGCCTGGCGTCTTCGAGGAGCAGCTCTTCAAGCCCTCAGCCCTGCCGTCATTGTCAAACATGGCTCAGCCTCGGGAGGAGCTCCCCCAGCCACTTGCCTCAGGAGCCCCGGTCTGTGGCCCGGCCTCAGGAGCACGCCTGCTCCTGACGATGGAACCTCAGGAGGTGTCGGATTTCGGGTTCCAGCAGACCCTTGAGGTTCGAACACTGGGGTGCGCGCGGAGATTCTGCCTCCTACCTACCTGCACCCCTCCGCCATGTTAGGATCTGAACTATGGAAAGAACAACGCAAGAGACACAAGGTTTATACTGGTTCGGGCCACCGTTGTGGTGTAATACCCTACTCCACTGTGTGGTGTGTTGATTGCCTCTTGGGCTGATGATGGTGAACAATACAAGGAAGAAAGGCCTCGCGAGGGCCTGTTCTTGGCTGGGGCGATGAACTGCTGGGTGGAGTTCAGTCACCTTTCTCTCTTCTCTCTCTCTCTCAACCAACCGACCGAACTCCCTCCACCCTTAGCTAATCGACCTCCCTTGCTATGTGGGTGGCTGGTCCTATTTATAGAGGCCATGGTCCTCTTCCCAAATATCGAGCGGGAAGGGAGCCAACAATGGCGGGCTAATTTGAAGGGGGACAACAAGTATCAGCTATCCTGACAAAAGTAGTCTTCGCCTGCGCAAAGCTCTGGTGATGACGCCGTCTTGGGCTCCACGGTGACCTCCGTCTCGTAGTCCTCCTGGTGCCGGTCTCGTTGCACCGAAATGGCAACCTTTGCCTGATGCCTCGGTACTCTGCGGCTGCGCTTGCCCCCTTTGCACCGAAGAGGGAAGGAGGACGCTGCGCGGGCTGGCACCCGCCTGGCGCCCTGAGTCGTCATGGCTTGCGTCACGGGCACCTCGTGAGGTACCCCGCCTTGATCTCTCTGCCTCCTCGTTTGCCAGCCTGACGAGGCCGCGCCTGAGGAAGCTCCGCGTCGTCAGCCCCGTGAGGCTTGGCCCCTCGCGAGGGTCTTGGGTTTGTGTTGGTGAAGACGGGCCGTGCTGGGCCCCCCTTTGAGCCACGCCGCAGGCCGCAGGCAGGCAAGTCTGGGGACCCCCGTTCCCAGAACGCCGACAGTAGCCCCCGGGCCCACGGCGCGCCCGGACTTGGCCGTGCCGGGAGGCGAAAGGGCAAGAGCGAAGCGCCGCGGGCCTTAACAGCCTGCGGCCTTGGGCGCCGCGTGGCGGTTGATTGGACGACGGCGTCTCCACATCCCCATGGCACCTCGGCAACTGCGCGGATTGGACAAGTCCCTGCATGCAAAGCGGGTCATGATTACCTGCGATCGTGGGGGCCGTCAGTTGGCTCTCGCCAACTATAAGTACTGATCGACGCGCGCCCTTCCAGTACATCTCCCCTTGCTTCTCCTTCTTCTCCATGGCCCCGTCAAGGAGGTTCTCGGCCGCGGAGGAGGGGAAGGCCTGCCAGGTCGAGCATGCCTCTCCTCCGCCCAAGCGCGGCCGAGGGCGCCCCCGCAAACATCCTGTGGCCACCACGACAGCTCCCCGCGGCCGCGGAGACGCTTTCCAGCATGGTGGCGGGCGGATTACTGCGACCAGGGGGTGCGCTCCGGCTGCGCGTCCCCCCATGCCATGCTTCCGCGCTGCCGAGGTGCTGCCGGAGTTCATCGTGTGGTCGGCGGAGCCGACTAGCACCCGGCTTCCTCTTCCTCACTTCCTCCTTGGCGAGCTCCCGGCCGGCGCCCTGGGTGGCCTCTGGCTTCAGGCCGACGGCTACTGCAGCTGGGCCTCGTGGGTTTCACTGGAGGTCTCCGCAGCCGGGAGCCTGGCCCTGGCCCACGGTTGGCAGTCGTTTGCCCGCGCGCGCGGCCTGTTCTATCGGTGCACCCTACACTTCAGGTTCGACGTTGATGCCACCCTCTACGTGAGGGTGTTTGGGGAAGATGGTCGCCGCGCAGGGTGTTGCCCCGAGGGCGACGACCGCGGCTGGGGACCCGGCTCCGGTGATGACGGAGAGGGCAGCGCTCGCGCGGCAGGCGGCGCTCAGGGTTCTTCAAGCTTCTCCGCCTCTTCTTCAGGCGGCGACTCTTCTAGCGGTGGCCGTGGTCAGCCCCCACGCTGCCGTATCTGCTTGGGAGGTGGCAGCGTGTCCACCCACCGTCGCGCCCTGGTGAAGCACGAGAGGGAGTCCGCCTAAGCTCCGGAGGCAGCTCGGGTTTCCCTGGGAGCTGGTGTGAGGCGAGCTACACCAGATTTGTTCTTTCTTTTCCTTCCTCCTGCGTAAAAAGGACAGTAGCGTGGGGCCCCACGGGGGCGTGTATGGGTTATTGCTGTTAATCATCGTTTTGCTTTCTTTATCGTACCTTCCGGCTATGTGCCCGCGCGTGGATGGTTCCCGGCCCCAGCCGTGGGGGCGATCGACCCAGGCCCTGTGTTTGTGTCGCGGTGCCCGAGGGGCACGGACTGGAGGGGTGCTCCTGCAAGGGGCCCAGGTCACGAACCCTTTGAATGACTAGGATAGGAACATTCGCGAGGGCACTCGTCGGCCTCCCTCGCGAGGCCTTGCACAAGAGAAATCGAGGCACAAGAACGAAAAGCCGAAGAACCACAAGCCAAAGACGGCAACAACTTCAATAAAACTTCGAATGAGAAGGAACAAGCCAACTGTGGAAAGCAAATGAAAAGCCGCGTCCGACACCTAGTCTAGTCTTCGACGTCTTCTCACCAGCGCGGAGCTAAGTGCTGCCACTGGTCGTGGGAGGGAGCCCCAGGGCCTGAGGTCGGCGCTCCTGAGACTCCGGGGCGTGTACAATCCCAACTCATTATTACGTGAGAGTGTCACGGGCGGCGAGCTTCACAGGCGTTGGCCTTCTTCACAGGCTCCGGGCCTTTTCCAAAACGCGACAGCTTCACAGGCACTCGCCTTGCTTCACAGGCTCCGGGCCTTTTCCAAAACGCGATAGCTTCACAGGCACTCGCCTTGCTTCACAGGCTCTGGGCCTTTTCCAAAACGCGATAGCTTCACAGGCACTCACCTTGCTTCACAGGCTCTGGGCCTTTTCCAAAACGCGATAGCTTCATAGGCACTCGCCTTGCTTCACAGGCTCTGGGCCTTTTCCAAAACGCGATAGCTTCACAGGCACTCGCCTTGCTTCACAGGCTCTGGGCCTTTTCCAAAACGCGATAGATTCACAGGCACTCGCCTTGCTTCACAGGCTCTGGGCCTTTTCCAAAACGCGATAGCTTCACAGGCACTCGCCTTGCTTCACAGGCTCTAGGCCTTTTTAGGGGTAGAACCTCCGGAGGTGCTGGATGTTCCATGCATTCTAGACCGGCACTCCCTCCTGAGTCTCCAAGCGCGCGGAGCCGGGCCTGGAAACATGAACAACCTTGAACGGGCCCTCCCACATGGGAGAGAGCTTGTGTAGTCCCTCCCTGGAGAGAACCCGCCTGAGCACAAGGTCTTCTACCTCAAGAGTCCTGGGGCGGATGTTGCGGCAGTGATATCGCCGCAGCGCTTGTTGGTACCTCGCCGCTCGCAGCGCGGCTTCTTGACGACGTTCCTCCCCCAGCACGAGGTCCATCCCCCGCATGGCGTCCTGCTGCGCCTCGTCGAACACCAGGACCCGCGCAGAGCGACGTCTCACCTCGTGAGGAAGGATCGCTTCCGCTCCGTAGACCAGGAAGAACGGGGTCTCTCCAATCGGCTTGGTCGCGGTGGTGCGGATGGACCACAGCACGGACTGAAGCTCGTCGTACCAACCTCTGCCGCAGGCCTCCAGCTTCTTCTTGAACGTCCTGGTCTTGAGGCCCCTCAGGACCTCCGCGTTTGCCTGCTCGGCCTGGCCGTTGCTTCGGGGGTGCGCCACCGAAGCGTAGCATATCTGCGTCCCAAGGTTAGCACAGTATGTTTTGAACAGCTTACTGGTGAACTACGAACCATTGTCCGTGATGATGCGATTCGGCACCCCGAACCGGCTCACGATGCCCTTGATGAACTTGACTGCGGAACCCGCGGGAATGGTGCGAACAACCTCTACTTCAGCCCACTTGGTGAACTTGTCCACGACAACGTAAAGGTAGCGGTAGCCCCCTGGCGCCCGAGGAAACGGGCCCAAGATGTCCAGTCCCCAGACTGCGAATGGCCACGAAAGGGGGATAGTCTGCAAGCCTCCTGCTGGCTGATGGATCTGCTTGGCGTGGAACTGGCAGGCTTCACAAGCTTTCACTAGTTCCACGACGTCATTGAGCGCGGTGGGCCAATAAAACCCACTGCGGAACGCCTTGCCGACGAGGGTCCGTGATGATGAATGATGTCTGCGGTCTCCGCCGTGTATATCTTCCAGCAGTTCTTTCCCTTGCTCCCTGGAGATGCAGCGCAGGGATACATCGTTTGGTCGCTTCTGGTAGAGCTCTCCATCTTTGATGCAGTATGTCGTGGCCTGGCGTGCCACTCGCTCTGCTTCCTCCTCCTTCTCCGGCAGGGTCCCTTGCGTTAAGTAGCTCCGGAGCTCTGCGATCCAACATCCCTCCTGAGGTTCTATCGTCAGGAGTAGGCGTGCTCTCGAGGCCGGGCCACAGGCCGGAGCTCCCGAGGCAGGTGGCTGGGGGAGCTCCTCCCGGGGCTGAGCCGTGTTTGATAATGACGGCAGGACTGAAGGCTTGAAGAGTCGCTCCTCGAAAATGCCAGGCTCCTGAGGTAACCGCCTGGACGCGCGTTTGGCGATGTCATCGGCTTCCTGATTGGTGCCACGGGGCACATGCTGCAACTCCAACCCCCAGAACTGCTTCTCCATCCTGCGGAACTCCGCAAGGTAGGCTTCCATGTGCTCATCCTTCGGCTCGTACACCTTGTTGGAGAAGTTGACAAGGAGCTGCGAATCACCCTTGATGGTGAGGCGTTTCACCCCCAGGGCAGCTGCGGCCTTCAAGCCCACTATTAGACCTTCATACTTCGCTATGTTGTTGGAGACCTTTTCACCTTGCTCGAAACAGAGCTGCACGGCGTAATAGAGCTTGTCCTGAGTGGGCGATATAAGCACCGCCCCAGCCCCAGCGCCGTGCCTGGAGAACGGTCCATCGAAGTACATGACCCAGCCTTCTGGCGCCTCGCTTCCCGGGGACAGGGACCGATCCTCGTCGGCCTTGAGGCCTGGCGCCTCCGTCCATTCCGCCACAAAATCCGCCAACGCTGCTCCCTTGATGACTCTTGTCGTGCTGAATTCGAGCTGAAACGCTTGCAGCTCTATGTTCCACTCAGCGACCCTCCCAGCTGAATTGGGGCTCCTGAGCACTCTCTCCAGGGGGTATGACGAGACGACCTTGATGGGGTGACCCTGAAAATAGGGCCGCAGCTTGCGCGAGGCCACCAGTAGCGCAAGGAGGAGTTTTTGAGGCATGAGGTACCGTGCCCTTGCATCCCGCAACACCGTGCTGACGAAGTACACTAGGTGTTCAACGAGATGGAGTGCGTCAGTGCTGGTGGCTCCCTTTGGAGACCTTGGCGCCTCTTGAGGCAGTGAAGACTCCTGAGTCTGGCCATCTGGGAGTGGGGCCTATTCCACTTCTGGTGCGCCCTTCTGTAACGTTTGATCCTCCTCAGCCGCTGTAGCGGTCTCTGTGGGCCTTCCCCGTTCCTGTTCCGCCTCGTCCCGGGCCGCTGCTGCGGTTTTGATTCGACGCTCCTCTCTGACTGCCACCAAGGCCGCGCTGGCGGAGTAGGGAGTGGCGGTGAGGTAAAGCACTAGGGGCTCTTGAGGGCGCGGAGCCACCATGACCGACGGACTGGTCAGGTATCTCTTGAGATCCTGAAACGCCTTGTCGGCCTCTTCAGTCCACTCGAAGGGCCCCTTTTTCTTCATTAGCTGGAAGAAAGGTAGCGCTCGCTCCCCCAACATGGAGATGAAGCGCCCTAGAACGGTCACGCGCCCCGTGAGCTTCTGCATTTCTCTGAGGGTCTTTGGCGGGCTCATGTCTTCCACTGCCTTGACCTTCTCCGGGTTAGCCTCGATGCCTCGGTGGGACACGAGGAAACCCAAGAGCTTGCCCGAGGGGACTCCGAACACACACTTCTCTGGGTTGAGCCGTAGGTTCACTGCGTTGAGGCTCGCGAAGGTTTCCTCCAGGTCTTGTATCAAGGTCCTGGCCTCCCGAGATTTTACCATGATGTCATCGACGTAAGCTTCGACATTCTTCCCGAGCTGTGGGCTCAGGATGATGCGCATCAGCCGCTGAAAGGTCGCCCCTGCGTTACGCAGCCCGAATGGCATGCATGTGTAGCAGTACACCCCACACGGGGTTAGGAAGGCTGTCTTCTTGACGTCTTCTACCGCCATCTTGATCTGGTGATACCTAGAGAAGGCATCCAGGAAGCATAACAGGTCGCATTCCGCAGTGGAATCGACGATCTGGTCGATGCGGGGGAGCGGGAACGGATGTTGCGGGCATGCTTTGTTGAGGTTGGCGAAGTCGACACACATGCGCTCCTTCCCTCCCTTCTTCGACACAACGACAGGGTTGGCCAACCAATCTGGGTATCGGACCTCGCGAATGACCCCAGCGGCCTCTAATTTGCGGGTCTCCTGGACGATGAAGGCCTGCTTTTCTGTGGACTGCCGCCTGGCCTTCTGCTTCACAGGGCGCACGTTGGGGCACACGTTGAGGTGATGCTCGATTACACTCCTGGGGATCCCTGCCAACTAGTCTGGCTCCCAAGCGAATACCTTTTTGTTTGCGCGCAGGAACCCGACCAGGGCCTCCTCCTGCTCGGGCTTGAGGTGGGCGCCTATGGTGAAAGTGGCGTTGGTGGACCCATCCTCATCGACGGGTATCTGCTTGGTTTCTGCCTTGTCTTGGGTGAACAATTGCTTCTTCTTGGCGGGCGCAGCTCCCTTGGGCTCGGGGGCCTCCAAGTCGGCGGGCTGTGCCGACGCCGCTGTCTTGAAGACGAGCTTGAGCGCTCGCAGAGCATCCCCGGTGTCCTCATGCACAGTGAGGACACCGCTGCTTCCGGGCATCTTCATGAGGTTGTACGCAGGGTGCGTCGCCACCGTGAACTGGGCCAGCGCTGGGTAGCCGAGGATGGCGTTGTAGGGGAGGCTAATGGGGGCGATGTCGTAGTCGACCAGCTCCGTGCGGAAGTTGTCGTAGGTGCCGAAGGTTACTGGGAGCCGGATCTGTCCCAAGGAGCTGGATGATCTGCCCCCAACGCCTGAGAAGGGCCGGCTGGGTCGCAGTCGTTCCTGGGGTCTGCAGAGGAGATTGAAGGCCTCGACCGAGAGCATGCTGAGGCCCGCGCCGCCATCAATGAGGGTTCTGGTGACGGCCACCTGGCAGATGGTGGGGGTGCACAGCATGGGGAGCGCACCCGAGCAGGCCGAGTTGGAGGGGTGGTCCTCCAAGCTGAAGGTCAGGCTGGTCTCGGGCGCCGCCCGATCCAGAGGAGCCCCCTGCCGCATGGAAGCGGCACTGACCCGGCGGATGAACGGCTTGACGTGGTGACTTGTGGGCGGCGCCTGCGAGCCGCCCAAGAGGGCCGCGACGACCGGGGGTGTTGACGCAGCGCGATAAACGGGGGAGAGGTTGCGGGGCTCCATGGGCGTGCGAAGCCCGCGGGGCGAAGAACCAGCTGGGGTGAGCGTGGGAGTTGCGGTGCGGCCGTCTTGCCGCACAGGAGGATGCTGAGACGATGCTTGTTGCTTGTCGCCCGCCGGGCCGGTGGCAGCGTTGACGGCAGGTGACGAGGAACGGCGAGGACGCCCGCCGACAGGGGCCGTCTGGGCGACGCGGGAAGCGAGGGCGGCCCTGCGCTTCGCGCGGGCCCGACAAGCGTCAGACATGGGCGCGATGGTCGGAGGAGAACGGGGTTGTAGAAGGTGGATTCCGGCGCACCCCTACCTGGCGCGCCAAATGTCGGATTTCGGGTTCCGGCAGACCCTTGAGGTTCGAACACTGGGGTGCGCGCGGAGATTCTGCCTCCTACCTACCTGCACCCCTCCGCCATGTTAGGATCTGAACTACGGAAAGAACAACACAAGAGACACAAGGTTTATACTGGTTCGGGCCACCGCTGTGGTGTAATACCCTACTCCAGTGTGTGGTGTGTGGATTGCCTCTTGGGCTGATGATGGCGAACAATACAAGGAAGAAAGGCCTCGCGAGGGCCTGTTCTTGGCTGGGGCGATGAACTGCTGGGTGGAGTTCAGTCACCTTTCTCTTCTCTCTCTCTCTCTCTCTCTCTCTCTCTCTCTCTCTCTCAACCAACCGACCGAACTCCCTCCACCCTCAGCTAATCTACCTCCCTTGCTATGTGGGTGGCTGGTCCTATTTATAGAGGCCCTGGTCCTCTTCCCAAATATCGAGCAGGAAGGGAGCCAACAATGGCGGGCTAATTTGAAGGGGGACAGCAAGTATCAGCTATCCTGACAAAAGTAGTCTTCGCCTACGCAAAGCTCTGGTGATGACGCCGTCTTGGGCTCCACGGTGACCTCCATCACGTAGTCCTCCTGGTCCTGGTCTCGTTGCACTGAAATGGCAACCTTTGCCTGATGCCTCGGTACTCCGCGGCTGCGCTTGCCCCCTTTGCACCGAAGAGGGAAGGAGGACGCTGCGCGGGCTGGCACCCGCCTGGCGCCCTGAGTCGTCATGGCTTGCGTCACAGGCACCTCGTGAGGTACCCCGCCTTGATCTCTCCGCCTCCTCGTGAGCCAGCCTGATGAGGCCGCGCCTGAGGAAGCTCCACGTCATCCACCCTGCGAGGCTTGGCCCCTCGCGATGGTCTTGGGTTTGTGTTGGTGAAGACGGGCCGTGCTGGGCCCCCCTTTGAGCCACGCCGCAGGCCACAGGCAGGCAAGTCTGGGGACCCCCGTTCCCAGAACGCCGACAGGAAGGGTGCTGGATCACGGAGCTCCGGAGTTACTTAACACAAGGGACCCTACCGGAGAAGGAGGAGGAAGCGGAGCGTGTGGCACGGCAGGCCACGGCATACTGCATCAAGGATGGAGAGCTCTACCGGAAGCGACCAAATGATGTATCCCTACGCTGCATCTCGAGGGAGCAAGGAAAGGAACTACTGGAAGATATACACGACGGAGACTGTGGACATCATTCATCATCACGGACCCTCGTCGGCAAGGCGTTCCGCAGTGGGTTTTATTGGCCCACCACACTCAATGACGTCATCGAACTGGTGAAAGCTTGTGAGGCCTGCCAGTTCCACGCCAAGCAGATCCATCAGCCGGCAGGAGGCCTGCAGACTATACCCCTTTCGTGGCCATTTGCAGTCTGGGGGCTGGACATCCTGGGCCCGTTTCCTCGGGCGCCAGGGGGCTACCGCTACCTCTACATCGCCGTGGATAAGTTCACCAAGTGGGCTGAAGTAGAGGCCGTCCGCACCATCCCCGCGGGTTCCGCGGTCAAGTTCATCAGGGGCATCGTGAGCCGGTTCGGGGTGCCGAACCGCATCATCACAGAAAACGGTTCGCAGTTCACCAGTAACCTCTTCAAAACATACTGTGCTAACCTTGGAACGCAGATATGCTACGCTTCGGTGGCGCACCCCCAAAGCAACGGCCAGGCCGAGCGAGTCAATGCAGAGGTCCTGAGGGGCCTCAAGACCAGGACGTTCAAGAAAAAGCTAGAGGCCTGCGGCATAGGTTGGTACGACGAGCTTTAGTCCGTTTTGTGGTCCATCCACACAACCGCGACCAAGCCGACTGGAGAGACCCCGTTCTTCCTGGTCTACGGAGCCGAAGCGGTCCTCCCTCACGAGGTCAGACGTCGCTCCGCGCGGGTCCTGGCGTTCGACGAGGCGCGGCAGGACGCCATGCGGGGGATGGACCTCGTGCTGGGGGAGGAACGTCGCCGAGAAGCCACGCTGCGAGCGGCGAGGTACCAACAAGCACTGCGATGATATCATCGCCGCAACATCCGCCCCAGAACTCTCGAGGTAGGAGACCTCGTGCTCAGGCGGGTTCTCTCCAGGGAGGGACTGCACAAGCTCTCTCCCATGTGGGAGGGCCCGTTCAAGGTTGTTCATGTTTTCAGGCCCGGCTCTGCGCGCTTAGAGACTCAGGAGGGGGTGCCGGTCCAGAACGCATGGAACATCCAGCACCTCCGGAGGTTCTACCCCTAAAAAGGCCCAGAGCCTATGAAGAAGGCGAATGCCTGTGAAGCTATCGCGTTTTGGAAAAGGCCCAGAGCCTGTGAAGAAGGCGAATGCCTGTGAAGCTGTCGCGTTTTGGAAAAGGCCCAGAGCCTGTGAAGAAGGCGAATGCCTGTGAAGCTGTCGCATTTTGGAAAAGGCCCAGAGCCTGTGAAGAAGGCGATTGCCTGTGAAGCTGTCACGTTTTGGAAAAGGCCCAGAGCTTGTGAAGAAGGCGAATGCTTGTGAAGCTGTCGCATTTTGGAAAAGGCCCAAAGCCTGTGAAGAAGGCGAATGCCTGTGAAGCTGTCGCGTTTTGGAAAGGGCCCGGAGCCTGTGAAGAGGGCAAATGCCTGTGAAGCCTGCTTCCCCCAAGAAAGGCCCGGAGCCTGTGAAGAAGGCCAACGCCTGTGAAGCTGTCGCCGCCCGTGACACTCTCACGTAATAATGAGTTGGGGCTGTACACACCCCGGAGTCTCAGGAGCGTCGGCCTCAGGCCTTGGGGCTCCCTCCCACGCCCAGTGGCAGCACTTAGCTCCGCGCTGGTGAGAAGACGTCGAAGACTAGATTAGGTGCCGACGCGGCTTTTTCATTTGCTTTCCGCAGTTGGCTTCTTCATTCTCATTCGAAGTTTTATTGAAGTTGTTGCCGTCTTTGGCTTGTGGTTCTTCAACTTTTCACTCTCCTGCCTCGATTTCTCTTATGCAAGGCCTTGCGAGGGGGGCAGCCGAGCGCCCTCGCGAGTGTTCCTGTCCTAGTCATTCAAAGGTTTCGCGACCTGGGTCCATTACAGGAGCACCCCTCCAGTCTGTGCCCCACGGGCACCGCGACACGAACACAGGGCCTGGGTCGGTCGCTGAAAGTGCGTTATATCGACTAGAGGGGGGTGAATAGGCAATTTTTATGAAAGTCTTCAAAACGTGGATGTTATGAAGACAAACGATAGAAATAAACCTATTACCCTGCAGCGGAAGGTAGACTACACTAGGCAAGCCATAGTCAAGTATTCAATAGAGTGAAAGCCAATGACTAATAGCAGCAATGTAGTAAGGATCAGGTAGGAAGATATTGTGAAGCCACACAGAACACGCAGTCACTCAGTGAAGACAAAAGATAGTTCGAACATACAATGACTTCACAAGGAGTAACAGTAAGTAAAGGGAAGGGAAGATGAAACCAGTGACTCGCTGAAGACAATGATTTGTTGGACCAGTTCCAGCTGCTGTGACAACTGTATGTCTGGTTAGGGCGGCTAGGTATTTAAACCTTAGGACACACAGTCCTGGACACCCAGTCCTGAACACGCAGCTCAGGACACCCAGTCCTCACCGTATTCCCCCTGAGCTATGGTCACACAGACCTCGCCCAATCACTCTGGTAAGTCTTCAAGGTAGACTCCCAAACATTCACAGACTTCGTTCACCGACAGTCCACAATGTCTTTTGGATGCTCAAAACGCGACGCCTAACCGGCTGGAGGATGCACAGTCCTCAAGTGTAATAAGTCTTCAGATCACACAGACAAGAAGACTTAAGTGATGCCTAATTCTCTTTGGCTCTGGGTGGTTAGGGCTTTATCCTCGCAAGGAATTCTCTCTCAAAGGCTTCGAGGTGGGTTGCTCTCAAACGGCAAAAGCCGTACTCTGAATCTGAGCAGCCAACCGTTTATGGTTGTAGGGGGTGGGCTATTTATAGCCACTTGGCAACCTGACCTGATTTGTCCGAAATGACCCTGGGTCACTAAGGAACTGACACGTGTTCCAACGGTCAGATTTCAAACTCACACGGCAACTTTACTTGGGCTACAAGCAAAGCTGACTTGTCCGACTCTGGACAAGATTCGCTCTCACAGTCTTCACTCGAAGACATAGGTTTTGGTTAAGCATCACTTCAGTCATTCTGACTGGTTCTCTTGGACCCCACTTAACAGTACGGTGGTTCCTATGACTCAACAAAGAAGAAGAAAAAGAACTACGAAAGATCTAAGTCTTCGAGCTCCATAGGCTTCATGCGATGTCTTCTCTTGTCATAGTCTTCAATGTGAATATCTTCATATACCACCTTTGACTTCAATGTCTTCATACATTTTTAGGGGTCATCTCTGGTAGGAAAACCGAATCAATGAGGGACTTCTACCTGTGTTATCCTGCAATTCTCACAAACACATTAGTCCCTCAACTAGGTTTGTCGTCAATACTCCAAAACCAACTAGGGGTGGCACTAGATGCACTTACAATCTCCCCCTTTTTGGTCATTGATGACAAACTAGTTGAAGTATTCAACGGGGAATATAATCTGTGAAATTGTAAAGGATAAGGAATTGTCTTCATAAGTTGCAAGGGCTCCCCCTGAAGATGTGCATATAAGTAATTTGCTTTTGGAATGCAAATGCACATGGCAGGTTGTACTTGTGGAGATCCACTTCAACTTATGATGATAATCCACTATGCATGTGAAAGTATATGAAGATAATGACATGCATAATGGAAAATGGACGTCTGCAGAATGATCTAAGTGCGGAATTTATCGTCGCACATGCGGAATTTATCATCGCAACACAAGGTGGCAGATAAGTAGCAGACGACCATCGAGTTTAAGTGTTACAACTCAAAGAACCAAATGTAGCAAAACGAGAGTTGTAAGCACGAAGCAAAATATAAAGCACCCGCCCATATGGACCCGCTTGAAGACTATCAACCTCATATGCTTCTCCCCCTTTTGTCAGTAAGGACCAAAAAGGTTTGAAGACATAGAGCATCTACTCGTTCCGAGAAGGAGTAGGTGAAGCAGCAGGGTCGTTGGTGGTGTTTGGCAGTGCTGAAGAGATTGGAGCAGCGTCGAAGCGTGCTGAAGGAGGTGGCGGTGAAGTAGCATCGTCTTCATCCTTGATCACTCTGGCAGTCATAGTTGCAGCAGAGGAAGAGAACTCAGAGTCTTCAAGGGATGGAGTTCGTCGCAGCACTGCCCTTCGAGGAGGTGTGGAGTCAAACATGAATCGCTCAGTGAAGCCATCCTCTTTAAGATCACCTTCAGAACACATCAGTGTTAGCCCTTTCCATGTGCGGCGAGAGGTTTCATGGGCAACAAAAGCATTCTTGGTGGCAAGATTGCGAATGCGATTAACATCCACCAAGAGGCTTTGCATCTGACGCTTCAGCCAGTCATGATGCCTATCCTGTTTCTGATGAAGAGCCACAAGAAGCTCTCGGTCATTGAGAACACGAGTGCGCTTCTTGGGTCGTGGAGCAGTTGTACTGTCAGTGGCTTCAGTGAGAGCAGGATGCGGTGCACGTGTAGTGCCAGCCAAAGGATACACATGAGCGACTGCTTCAACTCCTTCAATGTTCTGAGAAAAACTCTGATTCTCTGCATACTGAAGACTTAGGGGTTCCTTGGCAGGCTCAGGATAGATGGCTTCAATCGACATATCCACATCAGGCAGAAAAATCCGATGATTGCGAGCAGATGGCTGATATGAGATAGTGGAGTGAAGTTTGATCAGCCGCATGACCCATGGGGCGTAGAACTTCAAACCAAACAGATCAGAGCCTGATGCAACAAGTTGGCGAATGAAGAAGTCCTGTGCATTGAAGCACTTTCCATGAAGAATATAGAAGACCAAAGTCTTCATTGCACCTTCAAGCTTGGCATGTGGAGAGTGTCCTTTGATTGGCCAGAGAGTTCGCCTTATGATGTGATAAATGGTTCTTGGCAGATACTCAAGGTCTTCAATGAAGAACTCCGTGGGATAAGCAGCATCTTGGGGCAATGGCTTCATCATACTAAGCATCTGACTCATATTAAGTTCAGTCTTCTGAAAGATGCTCTCAATAGCTTCACTATGAAGCTGACAGCCATGCTCGTAGAGATCGCCAGGAGTGGGCAAACTAGTGAGCTCAATGATGTCAAAGGCTTTGGCTTCGTGATGAACGTTTCCTGTCATCCACTCCAGGACCAAAGTCTTCGGATCTCTGCTATACCCGCGGATGTGAAGTGTGGCATAGAATTGGAGTAGCAACTCTTCATTCCAATGCTCTTGGTCAGTGACGAATGGCAGCAATCCAACTTCTTTGAAGCAATCCAGAGCTTCTTCCAGACAGGGCAGACCAGCTATAGCTTCAATGTCAAGGCGCTTGTGGGGGAAGATGCGACCTTGATTGTATAGAATGCAGGAGTAATAGCTTCGCTGCGGATAGCTCCAGAACCGATCAGATGATATCCTTTCCCTTGAGTAGGGGTTCCTGGAGCTATTGAAGAATGTGTTGTCTGCTTTGAAGCCATTGATATTGAAGTAGCTAGGTGCTGACGCAGGACCTGGGAACCTTGGCAATCTTGGGATTGGCTTCTGTACCTGAGGCCTATGCTCAACATGATAGTGGAACTGGGGACCGGCAGCAGACTCAGGAAGAGAAGTGGCGGGATCAGTGGCTTCGCTGACTTCTTCTTCCATTGGGGAGAGCTCCACATTAGCTTCAGCCATGACATCGTCAGTGGCTTCATTGGTGGTGGTGGTGGCAGCCTCAAGATTTTCAACCTCCACTTGACGAGCTGGAGCGTCAGTCACGATCACGTTCTCCTCGAGAACTGCTTCTTGGTGGAACAGGGGAGTGGCAACTTGTGGGACTTCTTCTTCCGCAGCTGATGCAGCCGGATTGTCTTCAGCAGAGACTTGAGGCCTTGGACCTTTACGAAGCCTGTGCAACGCAGGCGACGCCTGTGGAGTTGCTGTTGGCTGGGCCTCAAAGTCTTCTTCCTCTTGTGGGCAATCCGCCCATGAAGCATCCTGTGCAATTGGCGTAAGTGGACGACCAATGCTGATGAGTTCGCTGTTCTCGAGCTGAGGAAGGACTGCACCATCTTCTACATGATCACGTTGACCAATGTCTTTAGCAGCGATGGGATCAGCTGCTGGAAAGTCTTCAGCTTCATGAGCCTCTGTGAAAGCAGGCTCATGGACAGTTAGTTGACGTTCTTGTGGATCGGCGTCGGGGTGAACCATGGAAATGGGTTCAACAATTAAGGGCTTTGTGTGAGCAGCCCGTTCCTTCTTGGTATTTCTTTTCTTCTTGGTGGGGGCAGTAGCAGAGGCTTCAGGATGTTTTCTCTTCCTTGCTTCAGCCTCAGCAGTCCTCGTCTTCTTGAGCTCTAAAGCGGTTGACTGGCTTTTTTGGCTTCGAGCCAGTCATTCTAGTTGGGAAGACAATGGGATCTGCTTCCTGCCTAGGTGCGTCAGGTTCAACCGTAGAGGGCTTCTTCGTCTTCTTTGCAGCCATCCTGGGGTCGATGCCAGGACGCCCAAGGGCCTTGTGCTTCTCAGCCTCATTGTAGGCTTGCACACATCTGTCAGCCAGAACCTTCATGCGCTCACACGAACCCTGAGCTTCTGCATGTTTCTTGAGAAAGGCTTCCTTGAGCTCGTGCAGCATAATCTTGAAGTTCTTCACTTCTTGCACGCTGAGCTTGTCCATATGCTTCTTGAACTGTGCCTTTTCAAAGTCAATCTTTTGCTTCAGCAACAATGCGCTGGGCGATAGCTAGTTCTGAAGCAATGGTGCCATGGAAGGCGACACTGAAGCCAATGGGTAGTTGCAGATCTTCGAAGCTGATGTTTGGCGTGTCAAACCACTCATCAATGAAGTTGTGGATGATTGTTACATCAAAGAGAGGCATATCATTGAAGATTTCTGCTTCTTCTTTGCTCTTGATGAGTTGCTCAAGAGCGTCATCTGCAAGATCTTCATCACTTGACAGATCAATGGCATCATTGCGCAGAATGGCAGCAACTGTTAGCTCTTGGCCGGTGTGTGGCAGAGGCATCTTGACCTTCTGGGGCTTGGAGATGCGTGATAAATCTTCGGACTGCACACTGTCTTCAGGAGGTGCAGTTGCCAGTGGCTTCGCCCATGAGATTTTTGGTGAAGGGGCAGACTTTGAAGCTTTAGGCTTCTTTAACTTCTTTGGCTTCGGCGCTGCAAGCGCTTCATCTGATTCAGCGTCAGCTGCAGGCTCATTCACTGCAGTCCCTTGAACCAAGATATGGGTGATGAGGCCTTCAAGGTTGTAGAAAGGACCGATGACATTGGGTTCTGCATCTCGTGTGCCATCAGCCCTTGGAGCTGAGGGACCAGGGTTGAAGTCTAGTCCCAATGTCTTCTTGTATTGCTTCGCTGAGTTCTGGGCAAACTGGAAGTTGCGCTTGAACAGAATGTCGTCACGACACCATAGTAGTGACGATGGGTGTGCATCAACAGGCTGTGGCCCACGGACCATGCAGGGATAGAAGCATTGTTCAATGGCTTCATCTCTGGACCTGGGTTGAAGATTCTTGTATAGGATGTCTCCCCAAGGTCTCTTGATGGCATTTTTCTCAGCATATTCCTGGGTTACAAATCGGTATTTGAACCATTGTTCTGCCCAATATCTTCGAATCCATTGGATTCGGGTCTTGCGCTGATTGTAATCCTCTTTAGGATCTGTCTTGTACAGTTCTGAGAGGTCATCTGGCAGATCTCTAGATGTTTCTCCACGACGCTTTCTGCCACCCTTGCTAATTTCTCTGAAGCCATGAACTTTAAACTGAAAGGCTTCAACACGTTCAAAGGCTTCAAAGGTTTTCGCTTGCTGGACAAACAGGAACTGGCTTCGGGAGAATTTATGTGATGCTGTAAGAATTCTGCAAATGAATGCAGACTATGAGAACCAAAGGATTCTCCCACGGACATGTACCTGTGACAGCATTAAGGTGCGAGGGAAGGGGAAGAGGTCATATGCATTCTCAGAAGATTTTGAATATAAATCAGTTTAGAAGACATTGACCTCATCGTGCAAAGACATTCACTCATAGATAAGGAGTTGGTTCCAGATTTGTACGAATCCAGAGATCAGTACAAGTGAGGAATCTAACTACGTTGTGAAGCATAAGTGAATATACTAGGCATGTTATGAGATGTAGTATGAGAAAGATCTAACTTGTGTGAATAGAAACTGCTTGTGGTAGAAAGTGACAAAGCCATAGGATCAACAGTGCCGTAAAAGGGAAGTTTTATTTACCACACTAAGAACTGCTAGACGGAGTGGAAGATGAGGCCGAGCAGTTCGATCTTCCGTGCCCTAACTTGGCGACGGAGGACACCTACGGCGACGGCGGAGAGGACGATGTCCGCGGTCGGCGTGAAGACGGCGTCGGAGAGGTTGCGGCAGCGAAGCGCTTCGTCGTCGGTGTCGTCGAGGGCTAGCGGTGGCACTAGAGTTCGTGCGAGAGTGGAAGAAGAGATAATGACTGCCGCGAAGTGTATATTTATAGGTACAGGGGCGGCACTGCGTTATTACACAGGTGCCCATGGCGATTCGCATCTGAGGAACACGTGGCCATTATGCGGAATTTTGGGGTTTGTTCCACATCCCACGCACGCTTGGATTGTCGGGTGGTCGTTCCTACTTCTTCGGGTTTCATGTGGAGGAATGAGCATTAAAAACAGACTTAATGGTTGTCTCTGTATCTTCTGCTGACAAGGACGCAGAGAAGACATTCGACAGTTTCAATAGAATGCATATGATTTGGAGAGATAGAATTTGAGATAGAAAGCATAGAGAGGTTAGGGTCCGATCACATTCACTTAGTTCAAA
>NC_057797.1:148077926-148088425 GCF_018294505.1 Triticum aestivum
TATATATATATATATATATATATATATATATATATATATATATATAATCAACATAGTGAAGATAATCATGAAGACATGTTGAGATTGAAGCCAAACCAAATGTGAAGACATGGCAAATGTAACGCCATGGGTGAAACGCTTCAAACAGAACATTTGGTGGTGGCGTTACCCACCGTATAGGAAGTATTAGACCCAGACACGGCGCACAATTATCGTGGCGCTCCGAAGTCAAATTCGACATTAATGTATTCACACTTAGAATGTATGTCTTCTTGATTGAAGATATACTTTACTTCGTGTGTTGCACATCTAAGTCATCAATATGCATAAGGGTTAGGATGTGTACCTGATCACAGGACATTTGAGGATTCCAGGATATTTAGCTCACACCATAACTTGCAAAATCTCTTCTCATCCAAGGGCTTGGTGAAGATATCTGCCAATTGCTCTTCAGTGTTGACGTGTATGATATCAATATCTTCCTTCACAACATGATCTCTGAGAAAGTGATGACGAATTTCAATGTGCTTTGTCTTCGAGTGCTGAACTGGGTTGTTGGCAATCTTGATGGCGCTTTCGTTGTCGCAGTAGAGTGGCACTTGCTTCAGATGAATGCAATAGTCTTTGAGCGTTTGCTTCATCCACAGAAGCTGAGAGCAGCAAGATCCAGCAGCAATGTATTCAGATTCAGCAGTGGAGAGAGATACATAGTTCTGCTTCTTTGAAGACCAACATACAAGTGATTGTCCCAGAAAGTGACATGTGCCTTATGTAGACTTGCGATCAACTTTGTCACCAGCATAATCAGCATCCGAGAATCCAACTAGATCAAACTCTGAGCCTTTTGGATACCATAATCCTAGAGTTGGGGTGTGAGCCAAATATCGAAGAATTCACTTCACAGCTAAGTGATGCGACTCCTTTGGTGCCGCTTGAAATCAAGCACACATGCAAACACTAAGCATAATATCTGGCCTAGATGCACATAGATAAAGTAAAGAACCAATCATGGAGCGGTATACCTTTTGATCGAACTCTTTACCATTGTCGTCAGGACCTAGATGATGCTTGGCTGGCATTGGCGTCGTGAAGCCTTTGCAGTCTTGCATACTGAACTTCTTCAGGCAATCTTTGAGATACTTCTCTTGAGATATGAAGATGCTGTTGCGTTGCTGTCATATTTGAAGACCGAGAAAGAACTTCAGCTCTCCCATCATAGACATTTGATATTGCTCTTGCATCATATATCCAAACTCTTCACTGTACTTCTGATTGGTGCAGCCGAAGATAATGTCATCCACATATATTTGGCACACAAACAGTTCACCATCATATGTCTTCATGAAGAGAGTGGGGTCAAGAGAACCAGGTATGAAGCCTTTGCTCCAGGAAGTATTTGAGTGTGTCATACCAGGCCCGAGGGGCTTGTTTGAGGCCATACAGTGCCTTGTTGAGCTTGTATACCATGTCAGGATGTTTTGGATCTTTAAAGCCAGGAGGTTGTGCAACATACACTTCTTCTTCAATCTTGCCATTGTGGAAGGCGCTCTTCACATCCATTTGATAAAGAAGTATGTTGTGATGATTTGCATAGGCCAGTAGTATGCATATGGCTTCAAGTCTAGCCACAGGAGCAAATGTTTCATCGAAGTCAATGCCTTCCACTTGAGTATATCCTTGAGCAACAAGACGAGCTTTGTTTCTGACAACTTGACCATGCTCATCTTGCTTGTTGCGGTATATCCATTTGGTGCCTATTATGTTGTGCTTCCGAGGATCAGGACGCTTGACTAGTTCCCATACATTATTCAGCTCAAACTGTAGAAGCTCGTCTTGCATAGCTTGAATCCATTCAGGTTCCATGAAGGCTTCTTCAACTTTCTTGGGTTCTGTTATTGAGACGAATGCGAAGTGCCCACAGAAATTTGCCAGCTGAGTCGCCCTTGAATGAGTGAGTGGACCGGGTGCATTGATGCTATCAATTATTCTCTCAATCTGCACTTCATTGGCAACGTGAGGATGTACAGGGCGAAGATTTTGCTCTCGCTGATCATTGTCGTTGTTAGAAGGAATGTCTTCAGGCTGAGCATTGTCTTCATGTTGATCAGGTGCTGAGATGATAAGTTCTTCTTCAGGATGAGCTTCAGAAGGTATAATTTCTCTAGTTCCCATTAGCTTGATTGATTCACTGGATGGAACTTCATCTAGCACATTTGGTAGTTGCTCTCTTTGTGAACCGTTGGTCTCATCGAACCGCACATCCACTGTTTCAACCACTTTGTAATGAAAGAGATTGAAGACTCTGTAGGAGTGCGAATCCTTTCCATATCCAAGCATAAAACCCTCATGTGCTTTTGGTGCAAACTTTGAGGTGTGATGTGGGTCCTTGATCCAGCACCTGGCACCAAATACTCTGGAGTAACTGACATTTGGTTTCTTGCCAGTAAGGAGCTCATAAGATGTCTTGTTCAGAAGCTTGTGAAGATAAACACGATTGATTGTATGGCATGTAGTATCAATGGCTTCAGGCCAGAATTTTCTTGGAGTCTTGTATTCATCTAGCATCGTTCTGGCCATCTCAATGAGTGTTCTGTTCTTGCGTTCGACAACCCCGTTCTGCTGTGGCGTGTACGGGGTTAAGAATTCATGTGTGATGCCCAAGGTATCAAGATATGTATCAAGGCCAGTGTTCTTGAATTCAGTGCCATTGTCACTTCTGATGTGCTTTATCTTGGCGCCATAATTGGTCATAGCTCGATTGGCGAAGCGTCTGAAGACATCCTGCACTTCAGTCTTGTAAAGGATTATGTGCACCCAAGTATATCTAGAATAATCATCAACAATGACAAAGCCATAGAGACAAGCAGTAGTAGTAAGAGTTGAGTAATGAGTGGGACCGAAAAGATCCATGTGAAGCAGTTCGAAGGGTCGAGTAGTGGTCATGATTGTCTTCGAGGGATGTTTGGCCCTCGTCATCTTTCCTGCCTCACAGGCACCGCATAAGTGATCTTTCTTGAACTTGACGCCCTCGATGCCTATGACATGCTTCTTCTTTGCCAGGGTATGGAGGTTCCTCATGCCAGCATGCCCAAGCCTCCGATGCCAGAGCCAGCATTCTGAAGCTTTTGCTAGAAGACATACGGCAAGTTGTGGTCCTGCTGAGAAATCTACCACGTACAAATCATCTTTTCGATACCCTTCAAATACTAGAGACTTGTCAGATTCCATTAGAACAAGGCAACGATATTTTCCAAATATTACGATCATGTTTAAATCGCAAAGCATTGAGACAGACATTAAGTTGAAGCCAAGGGATTCAACAAGCATGACTTTATCCATGTGTTGATCCCTTGAGATTGCAACTCTACCTAGACCCAATACCTTACTTTTACCAGTGTCAGCAAATGTGATGTGGCTCTTGTCGGCTGGACATAAGGTTGAGTCCATAAGAAGACTTCTTTTGCCGGTCATGTGATTTGTACACCCACTATCAATAATCCATTCTGAAGACGCTGGTGTCGTACCCTACAGTGCAGTTAGGGGGATAGGCTTCACGAAGAGCATTGTGAAGCAAAAACATTTGACGAACCAGTGGGTTATGAAAGCTTAGATCCAGATTAGGACTAATAGGGAAAGTAGCAAGCGATTCAGGAACGAAGTACATAGTAAGACCATTCGGGCATTTGATCTTGCGCCCTACAAGATGTTTAAGGTCCCCAGCAATAGCGTCAGACGATTTTGGTTTTCTGCTGGAGACCTTTCCCTGCAAAAGAGAGTTAAGCTTTCTTAGCCACCCACATCTTCAAGGGTGGCTTAGAAGCAATAAGTCTAAGTGCAGCATCTGAGAACTTTGGCTTTGGAGCCCTAGCAAACAGTCTTGCAGGCGGACAATAGTACTCATAAGAATAAGCAGAATAGTTCTTGGTCTTATGAACATGGTGGTTTGATAAACCGCTCTCATATTCATATGCCTGAGTATGGTTTCCCTGCAAAACATTTGCGTTAGTGCGACTCAGGTGAGTTCTCTGTCTGTATGAAGCCTTTGGACCGTATGAAGCCTTTGGTCCGAGGTTTCTCTTCTTCACGTGAGGTGTCGTGATGACATTCACAGGAAGATTCTCCAGACACCTTTTCGGAACCCAGATCTTCTTCATAGGCGGTCCATTCCTGCAGTTAGTACCAATGTACCTCGCAAACACTTCACCATTCTGATTCTTAAATAGTTTATAGTTTGCATCAAGGGATTCATCAATGATAATGGTGTTAGCACAAGTGAAGCCAGATAGATTGGATGGATCTGCTGAAGGTTCCTTTGCAGCAACCCACGTGGTTTTGGGGTACTGCTCAGGTTTCCAGTAAGAGCCATCAGCATTCATTTTCCTTACGAACCCAACACCCTCTTTCCTCGGGTTTCGGTTCAGAATCTGCTTTTTGAGGACATCACATAGTGTCTGATGCCCTTTAAGACTTTTGTACATCCCTGTTTCAAGCAATGTCTTCAACCTAGCATTCTCATCAGCAATAGCAGTGGTATCCTCAGCAGAGGGGTTAGTTACCACATCA
Source organism: Triticum aestivum (assembly GCF_018294505.1). Lineage (NCBI taxonomy): Eukaryota > Viridiplantae > Streptophyta > Magnoliopsida > Poales > Poaceae > Triticum > Triticum aestivum. Next base: position 148,082,490 of record NC_057797.1, read on the forward strand.
ACAGTTGAAGATATTGCAACAGTAGTAGCAGTAGAACATTCAGCAACAGAAGTAGCATTATCACGCTCAATGCATTTAAGACATGGTGGTTCAAATCCTTCCTGAGCGGAACTGATCTGTTTGGCGCGAAGTGACTTGTTTTCCTCTTGAAGATCTTCATGCGCCACTCTCAATTTCTCAAGATCTTGCTTCCTTTGAAGATAATCATAGGAAAGCTTTTCATGAGTTGTTGAGAGAGTTTCATGACGACTTTCAAGTTCCACATACTTAACGTGAAGATTTTTTATGTCTTCAATTAAGGATTCAGATCGAGTCATTTCAGCACCTAACAGATCATCGCTTCTGTCTAACAGTTTTTGAATATGTTCCATAGCTTTCTGTTGTTCAGTTGGGTTTTGTAGCTGGGTTTTGAACCATAATCAGAGTCATCGTCACTAGATATTTGATAGTGAGTAGTGCGTGTCTTTACCTTGGCACCGCGTGCCATGAAGCAGTAGGTAGAAGCGGAGTAGTCCTTGTCATTTGCATCGGTGTCGGTGATGAAGTCATTGTCTTCAGTGTTGAAGATGGACTTGGCAACGTATGCTGTAGCCAGACTTGCGACGCCTGAATCGGACTCCTCCTCAGACTCCACCTCCGCCTCCTCAGAAGCGGACTCCTCCTCTGAATCCATTTCCTTGCCAACAAACGCACGTGCCTTGCCAGATGAGCTCTTCTTGTGTGATGAAGACTTTCAGGAAGACTTGGAAGAAGACTTTGAGTATTTCTTCTTCTTCTTGTCGTCAGAGTCATATTCCTTGCTCTTCTTCTTCTTTTTGTTCTCATTGTCCCACTGTGGAAACTCAGAGATGAAGTGGCCAGGTTTCTTGCACTTGTGACATGTTTTCTTCTTGTAGTCATGAGCAGAAGCTTCATCATTCCTTGAGCTTGATCGGGAAGACTTTCTGAAGCCGTTCTTCTTGGTGAATTTTTGGAACTTCTTGACAAGCATAGCAAGTTCCCTTCCAATGTCTTCAGGATCATCAGAACTGCTGTCAGATTCTTCTTCAGGTGAGGAGACAGCTTTTGCCTTCAAGGCACGAGTTCGCCCATAGTTTGGACCGTAGATATCTCTTTTCTCAGAAAGCTGAAACTCATGTGTGTTGAGCCTCTCAAGTATGTCAGACGGCTCGAGTGTCTTGAAGTCAGGACATTCTTGAATCATCAGGGCTAGGGTGTCGAACGAACTGTCAAGTGATCTCAGTAGTGTCTTGACGACTTCATGCTTGGTGATCTCAGTAGCGCCGAGGGCTTGAAGCTCATTTGTGATGTCACTGAGTCGGTCAAATGTGAGCTAGACATTCTCATTGTCATTTCGCTTGAAGCAGTTGAAGAGGTTGCGAAGGACACTGATTCTCTGATCTTTCTGGGTTGAGACACCTTCATTGACCTTGGAGAGCCAGTCCCAGACCAGCTTAGATGTTTTCAAAGCACTCACACGGCCATATTGTCCTTTGGTCAGATGACCACAGATGATATTCTTGGCAGTAGAGTCCAGTTGAACGAACTTCTTGACATCAGCAGCAGTGACACCTTCTCCAGCCTTGGGAACGCCATTCTCGACGACATACCATAGGTCGACGTCAATGGCTTCAAGATGCATGCGCATCTTATTCTTCCAGTAGGGATATTCAGTTCCATCGAAGACGGGGCACGCAGCGGAGACTTTAATTATCCCTGCAGTCGACATAGCTAAAACTCCAGGTGGTTAAACCGAATCACACAAAACAAGGGAGCACCTTGCTCTGATACCAATTGAAAGTGCGTTATATCGACTAGAGGGGGGGGGTGAATAGGCGATTTTTATGAAAGTCTTCAAAACGTGGATGTTATGAAGACAAACGATAGAAATAAACCTATTACCCTGCAGCGGAAGGTAGACTACACTAGGCAAGCCATAGTCAAGTATTCAATAGAGTGAAAGCACAATGACTAATAGCAGCAATGTAGTAAGGATCAGGTAGGAAGATATTGTGAAGCCACACAGAACACGCAGTCACTCAGTGAAGACAAAAGATAGTTCGAACATACAATGGCTTCACAAGGAGTAACAGTAAGTAAAGGGAAGGGAAGATGAAACCAGTGACTCGCTGAAGACAATGATTTGTTGGACCAGTTCCAGTTGCTGTGACAACTGTACGTCTGGTTAGGGCGGCTAGGTATTTAAACCTTAGGACACATAGTCCCGGACACCCAGTCCTGAGCACGCAGCTCAGGACAACCAGTTCTCACCGTATTCCCCCTGAGCTATGGTCACACAGACCTCACCCAATCACTCTGGTAAGTCTTCAAGGTAGACTCCCAAACCTTCACAGACTTCGTTCACCGGCAGGCCACAATGTCTCTTGGATGCTCAAAACGCGACGCCTAACCGGCTGGAGGATGCACAGTCCTCAAGTGTAATAAGTCTTCAGATCACACAGACAAGAAGACTTAAGTGATGCCTAATTCTCTTTGGCTCTGGGTGGTTAGGGCTTTATCCTCGCAAGGAATTCTCTCTCAAAGGCTTCGAGGTGGGTTGCTCTCAAACGACAAAAGTCGTACTCTGAATCTGAGCAGCCAACCGTTTATGGTTGTAGGGGGTGGGCTATTTATAGCCACTTGGCAACCCGACCTGATTTGTCCGAAATGACCCTGGGTCACTAAGGAACTGACACGTGTTCCAATGGTCAGATTTCAAACTCACATGGCAACTTTACTTGGGCTACAAGCAAAGCTGGCTTGTCCGACTCTGGACAAGATTCGCTCTCATAGTCTTCACTCGAAGACATAGGTTTTGTTTAAGCATCACTTTAGTCATTCTGACTGGTTCTCTTGGACCCCACTTAACAGTACGGTGGTTCCTATGACTCAACAAAGAAGAAAAACAACTACGAAAGATCTAAGTCTTCGAGCTACATAGGCTTCATGTGATGTCTTCTCTTGTCATAGTCTTCAATGTGAATATCTTCATATACCACCTTTGACTTCAATGTCTTCATACATTTTTAGGGGTCATCTCTGGTAGGAAAACCGAATCAATGAGGGACTTCTACCTGTGTTATCCTGCAATTCTCACAAACACATTAGTCCCTCAACTAGGTTTGTCGTAATACTCCAAAACCAACTAGGGGTGGCACTAGATGCACTTACAGTCGCCCGCCATGGCTGGGGCCGGGAACTATCCACGCGCGGGCACGTAGCCGAAAGGCACGATAACGGAAGCAAAGCGATGATTAACAGCAATAACCCAAACACGCCCGCGTGGGGCTCCATGCTACTGTCTTTTTATGCAGGAAAAAGGAAAAGAAAGAACAAATCAGGCGCAGCTCGCCTCACACCGGCCTGCAGGGAAGACTCGAGCTGCCTCCAGGGCTCAGGCAGACTTCCTTTCGCGCTTCACCAGGGCGCGACGGTGGGCAGACACACTACCACCTCCCAAGCAGGTACGACGGCGTGGAGGCTGACCGCGGCCACCGCTTGAAGAGTCGCCGCCTGAAGAAGAACCGGTGAAGCTTGGGGAACCCTGAGCGCCACCAATCACACGAGCGCTGTCCTCTCCATCATCGCCGGGGCTGGGTTCTTGGCCGCGGTCATCGTCCTCAGGGCAGCACCCTGCGCGGCGACCATCTTCTCCAAACACCCTCACGTAGAGGGTGGCATCGCCGTCAAACTTGAAGTGCAGGGTGCACCGACGGCTCAGGCCACGCGCGCGGGCAAACGTCTGCCAACCGCGGGTCAAGGCCAGGCTCCTGGCTGCGGAGACCTCTAGTGAAGCCCATGAGGCCCGGCTGCAGTAGCCGTCTGCCTGAAGCTAGAGGCCACCCGGGAGCTCGCAGAGGAGGAAGCGAGGAAGTTGAAGCCGGGTGCTAGTCGGCTCCGCCGACCACACAACGAACTCTGGCAACACCTCTGCAGCGTGAAAGCGCGACCTAGGGGAACATGCGACTGAAGCGCGCCCCCCGGCCGCAGCAGTCCGCCCGTCACCGTGCTGGAAATCGTCTCCACGGCTGCGGGGAGCTGCCGTGGTGGCCACAGGATGTTTGCGAGGGTGCCCTCGGCCGCGCTTGGGCGGGGGAGAGGCAGGCTCAACCTGGCGAGCCTTCCCCTTCTCTGCGGCCGAGAACCTCCTCGACGGGGCCATGAAGAAGAAGGAGAAGCAAGGGGGGATGAACTGGAAGGGCGCGCGCTGATCCATACTTATAGCCGGCGAGGGCCAACCGTCGGCCCCCACGATCCCAGGTAATCATGACCCGCTTTGCATGTAGGGACTTGTCCAATCCGCGCAGTTGCCGAGGCACCATGGGCAAGTGGAGACGCTCACGTCCAATCAACCGCCACGCGGTGCCCAAGGCCGCAGGCTGTTAGGGCCTGCGGCACTTCGCTCTTTCCCTTTCGCCTCCCTGCACGGCCAAGTCCGGGCGTGCCTTGGGCCCTGGGGATACTGTCGGCGTTCTGGGAACGGGGGTCCCCAGACTTGCTTGCCTGCGGCCTGCGGCGTGGCTCAAAAGGGGGCCCAGCGCGGCCCATCTTCATCAACACAGACCCAAGACCCTCGCGAGGGGCCAAGCCTCGCGGGGCGGACGATACGGAGCTTCCTCAAGCACGGCCTCGTCGGGCTAGCTCGCGAGGAGGCGGAGAGATCAAGGCGGGGTATCTCACGAGGTGCCCGTGACGCAAGCCATGACGACCAAGGGTGCCAGGCGGGCGCCAGCCCGTGCAGTGTCCTCCTTTCCTCTTTGGTGCAAAGGGGGCAAGCGCAGGCGAGAGCATCAAGCAAAGGCACCCGTTTCGGTGCAACGAGACCAAGACCAGTCCAACGGCAGGAAGGAAGTCATTGTGGAGCCCAAGCCAGCGTCACCACCAGAGCCTTTGGCAGGCGAGGACCAACTTTAGTCAGGATAAGTGTACCAGATGTTCCCCTTCAAAATGGCCAATTGTTGGCGCCCTTCCCGCTCAATATTTGGGAAGAGGCCCAGGGCCTTTGCCTATGAATAGGACTAGCCACCCCCAGGGTAGAAAGGGGGGGAAGAAGGCAATCAAGAAGGGAGAAACTAGCTAGGATCGGATCGGGTAGCATCATAGAGAGAGAGAGAGAAGGGTGATTGAACTCCTCCTACCAGTTCATCCCCTCAGCCAAGAACAGACCCTCGCGAAGCTGTTCTTCCTTGTATTGCTCATCATCATCAGCCCAAGAGGCAATCCACCACACCACACACTGGAGTAGGGTATTACACCACAATGGTGGCCCGAACCAGTATAAACCCTGTGTCTCTTGTGCTGTTCTTTCCATAGCTTAGATCTTAGCGAGGCAGAGGGGTGCAGGTAGGTAGAAGGCGAAATCTCCGCGCGCACCCCAGTGTTCGAACCTCAAGGGTCTGCCGAAACCCGAAATCCGACGAGTTCCTTGTCACCTCTATGGATAACTTTGTGCACCTACCGAGTATCCGCTCACCCTCAGTTGATTAATGTACTTCACAAAAGTCTTCGTAATACCATTCGTTCTTGTGAAAATCCTCAACAGCCTATTGTTCTTGAATTTCTTGCTTGCTTGCATTATGGTTAATACCATAAGTCTAGTAATCTTATTGTCAGCCTTTGTCATTATCATTTTGAGTCTGTTGATACAATATGTTGCGAATGCTCGCAATCCTCAATCAGATCCTAGAATTCATCCTTCCGGCTCAGACGTCATTTTAACATGTGCTGAATCTTGATCAATCAAATCGCCATCGATTGTACCCTTAAGGCTAATCTACCTATCCATCCCTAATCAAAGCATTGCTTCTGATCCCTTGTCCTGGAATTCATAATTCCTTTGCAATTGAGCTTTGAGTTAGTCAGTTGTTTCTATAATCTGATCTCCTTGCATTCTTTCTTCCTATGGTTGAGTACTGATGCTCACATCAGATCCCTTG
>NC_057797.1:148088786-148190245 GCF_018294505.1 Triticum aestivum
GATTTTATCCGACAACGTTCTTCATATTCAATAAGCTTGTGAGCCTTTCCTCGGATACATAATGCTTTTGGTAAATTGTATCCTCCGCTTTCTCAAGCATGCTCTACTACCGAGCTTGTGTTATTTATTCTTGGAATTTATGATATATGTTCCTAAGATGCCTCGATGGGTTGAACCTATGCCTTCCCTAATCTGTGTGAACTCAGGAGTTATGCGGGTTATACTCTACTGGCTTTCCATCAGATAAAATTTCAATACTACAGCTTCATCAAGAGCGAGAAAATAAAATGAAAGGTTATGCATTGTAGAAGTGGGAGTCGACCCTGAACCTTTGTGTTCATGCCCAAGGACATGGTGTGGAACTTATCATGAAAGCTTCTTACAAGGATATTTAATCTTTTGAATAATTCTTCCGGTATCGTAAATTGGATCCCTTGCATTTATGGTCCCGACCATATTTCCTCCCTGATCCCATGTACTGGGTAAGTTAAATTATTTATCCTCTACAATTCATTTCCCCCGTCCAACCTCTACTCCGGTTACCTTCTGGCATTACACCTAGTACTTGATACTGGGAAGCTTTATACCCCATCACATCATTCCTAGCCTGATCGGCTATATTTTTATCATGTCAACTTTTTAACTGAGCTACCAGGTCCTTATGCCCGGAGCAACTTCCAACGATGAGCTAAGCTTACGTCGATCTTCCTCATCTTATCATTCTGCCTTGAACAGCAAGCTTAATTTCGAGTTTGTATCGTACCCATGGTTCCTATAACTTTTCGCTTCATCATTCCTTTGACTGGATATCATTGCCGGTCGATTACATATTCATGAAATCTCTCGACAAATGTGTCGTGATCATCATCAACATTCTGAGTATTTCGAGGATATCAATTGAATTCATGATGAGAAATACCACCCCTGCCTCTCGATGGTTTGTGTCAGCACCAACAACATTCTTGTCTTCCCCCAACACAAACTTGTTCATACAATTTTGGAAATACATCCTTTTTGGCATGTCGATGGATTGTGGCTGAGCCCGTCGGCCGCACCCTCATCTTTTCCCTACTAAAATTGTATGACTTATTTTCTAAGTTGTTTCCGATGGATCCTTGGTGTATCCAAAGTCTGACCTTTGCTTGAAACCATGTCAATGCTATCTCGAAGCATGTCTGTGGTAATCCGATCTCCAATAAGAACGTTTGAAGCACGATATTAAATTTTCTTTATCAATGATCCAAACACCATTGTATGGGTAATGTCATGAAATTTCTTTCCCCTTACCTAAATGGTTTTATACTTCTATCCTGTCATGGATACCATGCTCTGCTTGTCCTTAGGAAGGATATACCCCTGAAGTATGTGTTTAAACACATTTTCCTTTCCATTGCTTTGTTTAAACCTTTCTTGTGATCAATATGATCTAAGCAGTGATATTTCCCTGCTTATGTAAACACCTCATTGTATCACCCTGTCAGTAAGACCCTGTTACTATTGTCGATCACATTCCGGTATCCACCGATGGACGAGAACTTTGCCTAATGGCCCGCCTCGTCCAACGAGCAGGAAAATGGTTCTCTTCATCCCTCGCCCTTGGTACCGACGTTGTTGCCAACATAACTGACATGCTACCCTCTGACATGCCGTGCTATCATGACTGTGCAAGATGTCATCGCTCCTTCTATTTTAACCCACATGGTGGGCCCATAACCCACAGTTACACAGGATCGAAACCTGACTCTCCTGTATATCTTTGATTTCGAAATATTCTTGCATTTGGCTTCGTATCATGTCACGAGCAACCTTTCGAGAGATGATCTGTTCCCCATGCTCTGAAACCCATTCCTCACACTTTGTTCAGGTATCAATATTTTGTCCATTCGCTTGAAACTTTCTATTGTACCTTCATACTTTGCTCTCGATGTTAATTAAGTTTCAACTCGAGAGATACTTCTGCCTCATTCCCTGAATTGTTCACCAGATAAGTAACCCTATAAGGGTCAGTTCTCCCGAAGTTACTCTTTACTTCCCCACTTAAATCTCGGGACGAGATTTCTTGTAGTGGAGGAGATATGTAACGCCCCCAGTGTCATGCAATAGTAACCCTCTGTGATTAAATTATTCATTTTTCCAAACAGTGCTTAATCACCCTTTGTTCAATATCCCATTTGAACTTTTAGTCAATTCAAATTCAAGTGAAATTTGAAGTTGCACAAAAGATGCTGGAAAAATGTTCACCATTTAGCAAATATTCCAAAACAACTTGTTGTTAAGGAAACAACATCACCATCAAGTCAAGTGGGTCAAAGCATTTAAATCAGTGCCAAAACAACACTATAAATGTCTAAATTCATTTTTGAAAAATTCCAAAGGATTCCAAAATTTCCCAAACATTCTATGGCAATGAGGTATATACCATAGTATTTATGTGACCAAGGTTCACATTTTTTTTAGTAAGTCATTTGATGGCTCAGATTATTGCAAAACTATCTCTGGAAATAAAGCAGAGATAAAAATAGAAAAAGGGCCTAGACTACTGCTGGAGACTGGGCCTAAGTGCACAGTGCCTGGAGCGCAGCCCACCACGGCCTCCTCCTCCCCCTGGGCCTAACTCCCACCTGAGCTGGCCCAACTCCTCCGCCGTCATCTTTCCTTCCCTGTTCAGCCGACCGACGCCCACACCGCGCGTTGCCGCCAAGCCACCTCGCCGACCAATCCTGCTACAGCATCGCGGGAGGAGATAAGGAAGCCACCGCGTCCCCCAAATATCTCCACCCACTCCCCACTCCTCACTCCCTCTGGACGCCCCTCTCTCCCTCGTCACTCTCTCTCTCTCTCGCCTAGATCCGCCACGACCACCACCGTCGTTGCCAAAACTCCATCGCCCCTGCGGCCACAGTGCATCCCACGGGCTAGGAGGTTGCCTTGGAGCTCCGTCGAGCTTCGCTGCTTCGGCTACGAGGGCCGGTTCGAGCTCAATGCCCCGACAACGACAAGTTCAAGCTCTTCTTCCTCCTGTGGTCGCCGCCGTTTTCATTGAACTGCTTCACTCCGGCCTCCCCCGGCTTCACCGACTCGCCTGCGAGAACCACTGTGAGCGTTCCCCCATTTCCCATAGTTTGTTTTGCCCCGCACGCGCCCTCTGGCTAGTTGCTGCCGTGACCATGCCCCATCCGAAGCTCTGCTTCCGCCGCCATGTCTGTTGCCACTGTTGTAGTTAGCTCCATACTGAACTAACACCATTGCCATGCTCCTGGGGACCCGGGCAGCGCGTGCGCCCCGTAGATGGCCGTGCCTGTGGCTGTGGCTTCATTTCTGTCCAGTCCGAGCTGTGACCGCCGCGGGACATCGCCGAGCCGATAGCACCGTCCACCCCCATGCCTCCTACCTACTCGGGTCGACTCGCGCCGTCGCCCTCGTCCACCAACAGCTCCTCGCGGACCAAGTGCCCGCCGGGATGATGTAGAGTAGAACCCTAATCGCCCGATCTTTCACGAAAGGAGCGCATCCCGTGAAGAACACGAGGAACACGAGGGGGAAAACGAGGGGAAACACGAGAGAATCACTTAACCAACAAGAAATAGTCACACATGTGCTAGATCCTCGAATACATAAGAGAAGATACACGATCCACGATCAACTAGGGACGATACACGGTAACCGGTTCTTCTCCGTGAGGAGGTCTTGAATCCACAAGGGGATCTTCCCGTAAGGGGTCTTGAATCCAAGGTGGATCTTCTCTGTAGAGGGGCCGCGATCTCTTTCGTGGAGTAGATCCGATATGGATGAGCGAAGCTCTATCTCACAAATGAGCTAACACAACGCTAACCCTAACTAGGAGGAGGGGGAGGAGTATATATAGTCTAAGCCACGAAGGGGTAAGTGGGAAAGGGTTACATGGGCCTCTGGCCCGACTCTGCGCGCAGGCAGGCGCCGGATGTCCGGGCTATGGGCCGGATGTCCAGACATTCGCGGGAGGCCGGATGTCCGGGGCACGGGCCGGATGTCCGGGCTGAAGTGGCAGTTCAAGTCCTTCTCGGCATAGGGGATGCTGGATTTCCGGGAGGGATGCCGGATGTCCGGGCGTTGCTGAGACGCGGATGTCCGGGCACACGGGCCGGATGTCCGGCCGCTGATGCTTCGGCCGTCTGTTGGTGCAGGTCCTTGGAGGCTGCACAGGCGCCGGATGTCCGGCCGCTGTAGCTTCAGCAGCTCCGTCTTCTTCCGTCATCGCTTCCAGTCTTCCCTCGCAGATGGTGTAGTTGTTCCTTGGCGCTTGCACTCCTCCTCCACATCCGTGAAGCTCCGACAATACCTATGCATGCACATGGGAGAAGTGTCAAGTAGTATACCATCCTCGAAGGGGTCAAGTGAGCACGTGTAAAGGAGATGATTCACCTTTATGTATGTGAAGTAGATGTCGCACGTGTCACTTGCCAAACGGACTCTTGACATGGTGATGTCCATAGGATGCTCCGCATCATCTCCCCTCCCTTGGGAAAGATCCGACCTCGGATCAAAATCTAAATCACCATGGGAAAGAGGTGGCGTCTCCGTGTAGGAGTGGTCGATCACCAAGTTCTCGTCATCTTGAAGCTTGAAATGGGCACTCTCCAATGTCGCACCATCTTGGGATTCCTTCAAAAGTAGAAAATATAACAAACACTTGGAAAAACAAATGTGGTTAGCGTTAGTGCAAAACCAAGCATTCAATAGGTTATTCACCGAACAAGTGTCGTCATCATGCAAAGCATATGGTGTGATAAAGGATTGTGACATGGCATATAAGCACATAAATTGAGAACAAGCAAAGATATCATGGGGACAAGCATGTAAATGTGAGGTAGTGATGCACATGTGTGTGACAAGAGAAGAAGCATCTACCTCAAGTTCATAGCAAGCATGGGAAAATTGCTCAATGAAAGGTCTATGGTAGGCATAAGAAGCATTCACAACACCAAATAAAATGAAGTGTCTAAACACATGGGTCAAGTGCAAGACAATCCAAGCATAATGTGCATTGGGTGTAGTGAATATCGTGTGGCACTCAACACAATGGAAAGAGCAATTGTTTATCATGTGTGAGGCAATCAAGGCAAGCATGTAGCAGTCAATGGGACATGGCATATGTGAAGAAATGATATTGTTGCAACCAAGCATGTGATAGGAGCAAATAATCCAAGAATTGGATGCAACACACAAGGCATAAATATCATGATGCATGGAACAGTGAAAATGACAAGTTGAAGCAAGATCTCTAACATGTGTGCAATCAAGTCTCATGGTGCAAGCAACACAAGTAGTATGATCCGCAATATCCATGCTCATGGTATGGGGGTTCTCAAAAGAGAAGGATATCACCTTGAAAGCATGTCCTTGTACGTCCTTCACAATGCCAAAGTACAAGAAAGTGCGATGTAGAATCATCGTGGTAGAAGGTGGTTCGCTCTCAAGAGCTCGAATTGTCAACTCACGTGACATGGAAGTTGACACGAAGTCCAAGTATCCTACACATGCACACAACAAAAGAAAGAACGTATGTGCATGGTAGATAAACACATCATCCATCATGATGGTTCTCTTCTCTTGCACATAACCATTAGAAGCACAAGTGCGTGGAGAATATGATGCAACAATGGCAATATTCATGGCACTAGGTATATGGTGCAAAGAGGTAAGACAAGCATGCTTCATAAGGAATATGTCAAAATCTCCAAATATATGTGAGAATGCTATGGGGGCAAACTCATTATCAAGACTAAAGTCATAATTGCACTCAATACATGGCAAATCATCTAGCATGAGAGAGGCAACATATGGAGAGATATGACAAGAAGCAATAACAATCATGTCGTGCAAACTAGTGGAGCGAAGATGCAACACACTAGAGGAAATCATGGCAATGATGTCATGTGAGTAAATAATAGGCATAGGCAATGCACATGACATATCGCAAGCACGAACACAAAGCAAGATCATAGTATAATCATAGGCATGGGGCACAAAACAAACATGGCAATAATAAGTGATATCTCCGCCAAGCTTGCAAATACACATAGAAGTACTAGAATCAATCATCATGTGTAATGCAAAGCATGGGTCACAAATGCATAGCAAAGGCATAGTAATGAGCATATCATGCAAAATGAACATGGCAAGATGGGCATATAATATGTAGTGGACAATAAACCATAGCCAAGTGTGGGCCAAGTAGAAGAAATGAGCGAAGTATTTGCGCGAAGAGAGCGGTGGGGAAGGAAATCCATGGGATTCCAAGTCATCATTGCTCTCTAGAGCTTGTTTTGTCAACTCGTGGGATTGCGAGGTTGACAAGAATTCGTGGGTACCTACACAAAAGAGACACAAACGAAAGAGATTGTGTGTGTGGTAAATGTACACATCATCCATCATGATGTGTATGTGCACGTGAGAGTTATCACAAGATAAGCATCGCTCAAAGAAATTTGATGCATGGTATAAGAACATGTCATCCATCATGAAAGAATAGTTATTGTGTATGACACGATGGGGATGCAAATTGAGCATACAAGTATAAGGATCATGCAATGGATGGGATGAATCAAAATCTCCTAAAATGTATGAGGAAACTATGGGGGTCTCCTCATGATCAATATTGTAAACATCACATGGAGAAAATGGACAACATCTAAAACAATGCATATCCGAAGCTAGGTGGTCATGGCATGTCATATGAGATAAATGATGCAAAGGGAGCATATCAATATCATCACAAGAAAAACAAATGCCAACAACCATGGGCTTGTCATCTATGCCATAAGTGCAAATTGGGTTAATCTTAATGGCATATGCATAGTCACTATGAAGAGATTGCAAATATGACATGTGGTCGATCTCATGCATAGCATATGACAAGTCAAGCAGATTGGCAAACATGATGTGACCAAGAGAATTGTCACAAGAAATCCTATGTAACATGGCATCACAACTAAGAGACTCCACATGGCAATCATCATACTCATCATAAATGGGTAAATCATCGCATGGGGAAATCATACAAGCATGAAGCATGTCAATAGGGGGATCAACATCATGAAAGCAATCAATGTCAAGAATGTCCACTAGTGGGACTAGAGCATCACCGTCACCTATGTTACCGTTTTCATTCCACTCAAGTGGTGTAGGTGAGGTGGGAAAGAACAAATGGTGGTCATCTTCATCTTGATGGAACCATGTGGGGGGGTGCATCATATTCCACCATGGCCATCGTCTTGTCCAAGGGGAGGACGAAGTCATCACGAATCGGCGCATCATCATATAAGGGACCTAGCACCAAATGAGAAGGCACAATAGAGGTAGAGGTCAAGTCGTTAGTGTTGAAAGTGGCCTCACATGACCTATCAATTATCTCACTCTCTCTATGTGGTGGTTCACTCACTCCCTCAAAATAGGTGCACTCAAACTCACATATGGTGGAGTCACTCATCTCACTCAAGTGGTGGGGGTTGTGGCTCTCCTCACATGGGAATTGTGGCAACACATATATGTGGCTAGTGGTGAAGTCACTCTCACTCTCAATATGGTGGCACAAGTCACTCAAGTCATCATACGTCGCCGTGGTCGAAGGGAAAATCCCATGCTTAACCATCTCGTTGTTGTCGCCGTGGATGAAGGCCGAAGATGGCACATCATCACTCTCGCCTCCTAAGATGGAAGCATCCTCTGTGCTCGTCACCATGTCGCATGCCTCCCAAGCATGTTCCTTGATTGGCTCCATAGTCGTAGTCATTGTTGCACTGTCTTGAAAAAGAGTCATGGAGGACTCGGCATCATCAATGCCATAAAGAGGGATGTCGGTGAAGTTGAACTTGGGAGCATCGTCTTGGAGCTCGTAGGGCTTGGACATCTTGGTGGTACTATCTTCATGCTCGTTTTCATGGAGCTTGGTCGTCGCGAAGTGAGCTTGGGGTGGAGAAGCTTTGGCCTTCATGAGTTCTTGTTCTGCCTTGAGAGCACCAATGTAGTTGTCGTCGAGGGACTTGTAGTTCTCGAGGAAGATTGTCTTGGAGATGTCATTGTGTAATCCCATCATGAAGTGGAACTTCATCGAAATGGGGTCATCCACGCCGGCTCATCGCAAGGCAATCTTCATCTCCTTGAAGTACTTGTCGATGGACTTGGATCCTTGGATGGTGTTATCCAATTGGCGTTGAAGTTGTTCTATGTAGGTTGGAGGCACGAACTCTCGCCGCGAAGCTCTCTTCATCTTGGACCAACTCATGTCGTAGCTCTCCGAAGGTGTGTGAAGCCACCATGTGGACGCGTAGTCGTGGAAGTTCCTTGTGGCGCACTTCACTTGATCTTCGAGAGGAACTTGATGTAGCTTGAGGTAGTCGTCCATCAAACGCTCCCACTCGAGATACTCCTCGGGTTCTAGAGTCCCATAGAAATGAATCTCATGGTCGGTGTCGAGGTCGTAGTAGCTCGTGGAAGTCGCGGACTTGAGCTTGGGGAGCTTCTCTTGAGCGTAGTCTTGAGGTGCTTGTTGGCAAAGATGCCATATATCCGAAGGCGAAGATGCCTTGTTAGCACTTGGCGAAGATGCCAAGGGAGATGGTGAAGTCGTTGAGCGGTTGTTGGTGTTGAGCTCGTGACCTTCACGTTCGTGGTGGTGATGGTGTCGATGCCGATGTGACCTTGCCGGAGATGGTAACTCGGAGGCATGTGCTCTTGAGTGTCTTCTCGAAGATGAGGAAGACCGCTTGTAGGTCTTGATGAGGGCTTTGATCTCCTCCATTTGAGCTTGCATCTTGGCGTCGGTGGAGTTGTTCGCGGCATCGACCTTGTCGTTGTTGTTGTAGACAGAAGATGAAATGCCTTGCCTATCCATCACTCCAAGAGAAAAATGTGAGTGGTAGAAAGAGAAGAACGAATACCAAATGTACCTTGACCGAAGTTGAAAGTGGATCAATGATCACTCCAATGTGGACAAGGAAATAACACAATTGGTACCAATTCTTGTCGGTTTCTCACACCTACACAAGTAGGGCTTATGGTGGAGCTCGGTGAGGATAGTGGCACAAAAATTTAATGCAAAATGTTAGCAAGAGTCAATAATGTTGAAAGAGATTCACAAATTCGCAAGTGAAACAAGTAGACCAATAGCAATATGTGGCACACGGAAACACACACACGGATAGATAAATGGGGTCGTGCAACCAAGGATGAGCACAAAATGTGGAATCCACGGAAAACACTCGTGTTGCACAACTCAAGAGAGAAGCTAGCACGATTGCTCTATAGGCGGATACGACACTTGTGCACAACCTATAAGATGCAAAATGGATAACTTTCTATACCAAGTATGCTATGTGTATGATGTTCCGGTGGTATCATCCAAGATGATCTTATATGCAATGTGGTATGATGCTATGGCACTTGCTCACAAGCTGCTTTGCTTTTTCTCTTTTGCTTAAAAGCTTTATTCTCTTTTTTTGTATGGCCACTTTGCGAAATGCACAAACCAAGATAGCAATTGTGTATATGCGGGAACAAACTTGAGGCACACGAGATGATACCATACCGATATGGTATGGTATGTATGCAATGTATGGTGTAGATCACTAATATGCACAAGTAACGTTGCCGGCAATACTCAAATGGCTAGTCTCGATAGGCAAGTAACACAAAATGGGCTAGGGGTTATCAATGCAATGGAAAGGGAATGTACAATGGAGGGATACCACGATACCAAGATGATATGGAGGTTACCGTCCGTGTCGATGATGAGTGGCGGTGATCTTGATGGAGATACCAAGATGATGGGGACTCGTCCCTAAGTAGCCGAAACACCTTAGGAAACGGAAAAATCGCGAACTCAAAATCTCAAATGTCAAATGGTGGTAGCGGGAATGCGGTGGTGGTTGCGTAAACTCAAAGGGATTGCGGAAATGCAATGATGGGTTGTGGAGTACGCAATGCAGAAATGGAGGGTAAGGTGGTGGACTATACACGGTGTCGGAGTTGGAAGCACGGTCCCTAAGTAGCCGAAACACCTTAGGAGACACAACTCACAACACAAACAAAATTGGGTTAAGTTGCGGTGGCGGAAGTGTATTGTGGGTAAGCCTATGCGGGAGTTATGGTGGTGGTGGTGGTTGATGAAGAAGCAATCGTCCCTAAGTAGCCTAAACACCTTAGGAGACTCGAATCACTCCTCAAGCAACCACTAATGCGATGGGGAACAAAATTGGTTAGGTTGCGGAAGTCGGTGGTAGTTATGCGGAGGTTGTGGTGGAAGCCCTAGGCAAAGATGCCAAAGTTACAAAAATTTGATGGAGTCAAATGGTTATGGTAGTATTTTTATTGCAAGGGGGATGTCAATAGCTTTTCAACGAGCTAAAGAACGCGAAAATCGGACTCCGGATGAATTAGTTATGAAAAAAACGGTGAAACGGGGATGGCAGAGATGTCAGGGGCCGGACATCCGGGCTCGTGGCCGGAAATCCGGGACCTGATGTCCAGAACCGTGCAGATTTGGCGCTCCAGGAGCCGGATGTCCGGCAGGGGACGCGGATGTCCAGCCCGATGGCCCGGATGTCCGGCCTTTGGCCCGGATGTCCGGCCCGACAATTCCAGATCTCATTTGGGGCGGAAATTTTCGAATTGGGGGCGGAAATTGATGATTCCAAGGGCAAAATTTGACGGATTTTGTGGATGGAAAGTGGGGAAAAGTGGGGATATGCTAGATCCACTCGAAACCAAGCAAATCCATGGATCAAAATCAACAAAACATCATCAAAACCAACAAATCACAAAAAATTTGGGGCTATTTTTGGTGGGGATTTTCGAATTTAGGACGAAATCAAGCAAAAGAAGGCTAGAAAAAGAGGGGTAGGGGATCCAAATTCGTGATCAACCTTGCTCTGATCCAAGATGATGTAGAGTAGAACCCTAATCGCCCGATCTTTCACGAAAGGAGCGGATCCCGTGAAGAACACGAGGGGGGAAACAAGGGGAAACACGAGAGAATCACTCAACCAACAAGAAATAGTCACACATGTGCTAGATCCTCGAATACATAAGAGAAGACACAGGATCCACGATCAACTAGGGATGATACACAGTAACCGGTTCTTCTCCGTGAGGAGGTCTTGAATCCACAAGGGGATCTTCCCGTAAGGGGTCTTGAATCGAAGGTGGATCTTCTCCGTAGAGGGGTCGCGGTCTCTCTTGTGGAGTAGATCCGATATGGATGAGCAAAGCTCTATCTCACAAATGAGCTAACACAATGCTAACCCTAACTAGGAGGAGAGGAAGGAGTATATATAGTCTAAGCTACGAAGGGGCAAGTGGGAAAGGGATACATGAGCCTCTGGCCCGACTCTGCGTGCAGGCAGGCGCCGGATGTCTGGGCTTGGGCCCGGATGTCCGGCCATTCGCGGGAGGCCGGATGTCCGGGCTGAAGTGGCAGTTCGAGTCCTTCTCTGGATAGGGGATGCCAGATTTCTGGGAGAGATGCCAGATGTCCGGGCGTTGCTGAGACGCCGGATGTCCGGGCGTTGCTGAGATGCCGGATGTCCGAGCACACGGGCCGGATGTCCGGCCACTGATGCTTCGGCCGTCTGTTGGTGCAGGTCCTTGGAGGCTGCACAGGCGCCGGATGTCCGACCGTTGTAGCTTCAGCAGCTCCGTCTTCTTCCGTCGTCGCTTCCAGGCTTCCCTCGCGGATGGTGTAGTTGTTCCTTGGCGCTTGCACTCCTCCTCAACATCCGTGAAGCTCCGACAATACCTATGCATGCACATGGGAGAAGTGTCAAGTAGTATACCATCCTCGAAGGGGTCAAGTGAGCACGTGTAAAGGAGATGATTCACCTTTATGTATGTGAAGTAGATGTCGCACGTGTCATTTGCCAAACGGACTCTTGACATGGTGATGTCCAAAGGATGCTCCGCATCACGGGAGGCCAAACCTGAGCCGCCCCTGCCCCGACATATGGTCGCCGGCGTACCCGCCGTGCCCGCCGCCGCCCGCGAAATCCCATGGACGCGCCCGGAGATCCGCTTTGTCGCCCGGCCACGCCCCCGAGCGCGCCGACCCGCGCCTCTACCACTCCTCGCCCGCAGCGCCGCGCGCGCCCACGTGCTTCCCCACTGCGCTCCGCTCTGGCCCGCGCCCAGCACACCCCGCCTGCACTCGCCCGCGCCTCCCCCCTGCATCACGCCATCCGTCCCCCGCTCACACGCCGTGCTGCAGCTGCCTCTAGCGCTGCTGCCTGCTGCTACTAGCGCATCGCTGCTACAGTAACATTCAGTTACTGTACCAGTAGCTAGCTTCACCGATTTTACACTGCCTAGCCCTCTAAACAGCCCCTAAACAGTGGCTAAACATCTACTAGCAGGAGAAAGAATATTTTGGGGAGGTAGTACACTTGACAATGTTCAGATTTTTCCATTGGACCAAATCCATTTGATTCTTGGTTTAAATCATAAGAAAATCACAAATTTCTAAATTCTGTTAGCGGAAAAACAGAAAACAGAAATACTACAGTAGCCTTTTCAAACAAAGTTGTGAACAAGCAAATGGATGCTAACATAACTGCACTTGTTACTAACATGTAGATCGTAGAGAAATGCTCACAATTGATATAAGGCACAAAATCATTGGACGTACAGAACAATAGCTATAGCCTCCGGAAAACCGCTAAGTGATGTTAAAAAAAACTGATGAATTCTCAGACTTAGCAAAATTTCATGGATTTTCCGGGTATTGTTGGATCTTTGAAAAAACTTAGAAATTAAACCGTATCTCGGATGAAAAAACTTTGTAGATGAAAGTTGCACAGAATGACGAGACGAACTCGGATATGCAACCCGTTAGTCCGCCACGCCTCCCTAGCATAGCGAACACACAACTTTCCCCTCCGTTTCATCTGTCCAAAAAGCGGAACACCGGGAATACATTCCCGGATGTTCCCCCCTTCGCCGGTATCACCTCCTACCGCGTTAGGTCACCCCTAGCACCGCTTATTGTCATGTTATGCCATGTGATGTTTTGATTGCACTGTTATTTATTGTGTTGCCCTCCGTTACTTCTTTCCGGTAGACCCCGAGACCGCTGCCGGTACCCCTATTGTCAACTACGGTGACGATGACCCCTCCTTGCCAGAGCAACCAGGCAAGCAAACCCTCCTTGAGCATTCCGATATCACCCATTTCTTTCCCTCTCATGCTTGCATTAGAACTGCTACTGCTTTCTGTATGATCCTACTCTGATGCATAGCCTATTTTGTTACCTGCTTTCATACCTTACCTGCTTATCCTAAACTGCTTAGTATAGGTTGGTTAGAGATCCATCAGTGACCCCACCTTGTCCCAGTTGCCTCGCTTTATGTTCGATGACTCGATCAACGTGATTGGCGTCCAGGCCCCGACACCGCACATCACCCCACCTAGTTGTACGACTCTGCAGAGTTACCATCGAGTGCCGAGGGTGGAACCTCTTACATCACTCCTGATGAGACCTCTGTAGTGTAGCTATCCGGTCGTGGTCATCAAGGGTGATTTCCTCCTTAATCACTTCCGATACGGCTTTGTCGTGCAACCCCTCAAGCATGAACCTCAAGGGTGGATCCTCTTATGTTCACCTTGATGACAACATCGAGTGGAATTCACCGGGGGTGATTCCTCGGGTTTCCCCCTTGGTGTTAGACACACAGTTACTATGGTTACTATGACTTTGCACTGAGCCTTGTTACTAAAGACGGGTCGGCCCTGAGGGGTACCCGCACGAGCTTATAGCGAGTGATGTGGAGTTGGGTTGATCTGGAAGGTGCCCGCAAGATACTTACGAGGCGTGGCCGGGCATTCTTAGCCCTTGCCGCAAGTACTCGAGACGGGGTGACGGGGTCACATCGATCGTGAGTCTCTGCTCGTTACCGCGTGCTCCTAATCCACTATGGTTTGGATATTTGATCCGAGGGGCCTCTGGCCTGATAGCACTAACCATCACGTCGGCATAGTATGGGTGTCGGTGTCAAAACCGGCGGATCTCGGGTAGGGGGTCCCGAACTATGCGTCTAGGCCGGATGGTAACAGGAGGCAGGGGACACGAAATTTTACCCAGGTTCGGGCCCTCTTGATGGAGGTAAAACCCTACGTCCTGCTCGATTAATATTGATGATATGGGTACTACAAGAGTAGATCTACCACGAGATCAGAGAGGCTAAACCCTAGAAGCTAGCCTATGGTATGCTTGTATGTTATGGCTGTTGTCCTACGGACTAAAACCCTCCGGTTTATATAGACACTAGAGAGGGTTAGGGTTACACAAGGTCGGTTACAAAGGAGGAGATATCCATATACATATTGCCTAGCTTGCCTTCCACGCCAAGCAGAGTCCCATCCGGACACGAGACGAAGTCTTCGATCTTGTATCTTCATAGTCTAACAGTCTGGCTAATGGAGATAGTCCGGCTGTCCAGACACCCCCTAATCCAGGACTCCCTCAGTAGCCCCTGAACCAGGCTTCAATGCCGATGAGTCCGGTGCGCAGTATTATCTTCGGCATTGCAAGGCGGGTTCCTTCTCCGAATACATCACAAAAGAATTTGAACACGAGGATAGTGTCCGACCCTGCAAAATAAGTTCCACATTCCACCGCAGAGAGAATAATATTTTCGCAGATCTAATTTGCTGGCTTGTTTTGGCAGCACGACATTATGTCATGGCCCGGTGATTATTTGAACTGTTTCTTTTAACCAGCTTCACACATAACGCAAGGCGGTTTCTTGACACGTCTTGTCGAAGCGGAGATCGTGTCCCCCCAATTACGGGATTCTCATTAATGCGGTCGTGGGTAACCCAAAAGTGTCTAGGACTCCTAGATTATAGGCAAGTCCTAAACGACTACGGAGAGGACGCTTGATATTCACCCTCTTTATAAAGGGATGAGGTTTTCGCTTTTTCTCTCTCGTGCTCAATCGAACCCTTCTCCCGCCTCGAGTTCTAACACCCAAAGCCCAGGTTAGGTGCTCCGGATCTTCAATCATGTCCGGATCCAGCCTTCAAGGTCGATGGATGCCCTCCTCTGTTACGAAAGAGGACATTAAGAAGTTGAGGGAGGCCAGATACCTGACAGCCGAGGTTTCACATCGGCTGCCTGCTCGAGGGCAGATCGTCCCTACTCCCGAACCCAACGAGAATGTTGTGTTCGTCTCCCACTTCCTCCGAGGTCTAGGCCTCACTCTGGATCCTTTCGTCAGAGGTTTGATGTTCTATTACGGGCTAGATTTCCATGATCTAGCTCCGGACTCCTTTCTTCACATCTCGACATTTATTGTCGTGTGCGAGGCCTTCCTTCGCGTTACCCCTCACTTCGGTCTGTGGCTCAAGACCTTTGAAATAAAGCCGAAGATGATCGAGGGGCAGCATGTAGCGTGTGGAGGTGCATCAATAGGCAAGATGGCAGGAGCTCCATGGCTGAAAGGTTCCTTTCCAGAGGTGTCTGAATTATGGCAACAGGAGTGGTTTTACGTCACGGCTCCCAGAAGTGCCAAGTGGGCGGCTGCCCCGCTTTCCGCTCGGGCCCCCCACCACAACTGATGTCATGGATTAGCAGAGGTCTGAGCTGGGGTCCAACCAAGGATGTTCCTATACTGCACAGCCCTATCCGAGATCTCTTCGAGGGAGATTTTAATTTGGTTGCGGTAATACAAGTTATGCTAGTTCGTCAAGTCCAGCCTTGCAAACGCCGGCCCCTTCGCTTGTGGGAGTTCAACCCAGAGGGACCACGTGCCATTCAAAGTTTCCTCGGCCTAACGCACGAGGAGATGTACAAGTCATTCTTCGGACCTCAAGTAGAATGTCCGGATATTACCGAGGACGTGGGCCTAAGCAGTAACCGCGCCGCCGAACAAGTAAGAAATCATCTAGCCGAACACATTGTTTTTATTTGAAGTTATTTCTAAGAGTTCGCTTTTTGACCAGGACTGGCTAACAAAGGTGAAGATGATTCGGTGTTTGGCCCCCCTCCCTGGGGGTTTGGAAAATCCGGTTTTGGAAAAGATGCTCGAGGTCGCACCTTGCCCGGAGCCCTTGAAGGAAGATACCGGGGGGATAATACGGGCGGATGCGGGCCCCCATAGCTGCCCATTCCAACCGAGGGAACGAGCGTCTCCACGAAGGAGGACGACCGGGGGAGGAAAAGGACTGCTTCCGAGGATCCGGAAGCCGAAGCCTCCAAACGGGAGAAGAAGTCTCCCACAGAGGGTCCTGCCTCGGGGGGTGCTTTTGCCGCACAAAGTCCGCGGGGGGATCAGCCCTCCAACGAGTCGTAAGTGATCCAAAATACTTTAATAGTAAAGGTATGCTATCCTTTTTCCCTGAGAAAATAACCACCGCATATATCTTGAAGTTCGGGCCTTAGCCCCTCTCAGATGAGCTCGTCTTCGGGGGATCTTCTTCCAGAGATGATGGAGAGAGAAACGCCTCCCCCAGACTCCTCCGCTCCAGAAGAGGGCGACCCCGAAGTGTCGTCATGGAGGGCCTCTCCGGATCCGGTGAGGCCAGAAGATAATCCCATAGACCCTCGAAGTCCCCATTGTCCGGCTCCCAAAGAGAGCAGACAAAAGAGTCCGGCACAGTCTGGTGTGCGGTCGGACGTTCTGAGGGAGTTGGTGGGGCGAGCGGCCATCTCAGAAGAACACCATATGCTGATGGGTACGGATGGAGAGAATCTCGTCCGCCGAAAGCGGATTACATGAAGCCTTTATGAGTCTACTGACACGCTTTGAGGTACGTGAGATAATATGTGATAGTACTGCACATGTTAGGTGTGCCCTGTGTAGATAGTAGCTCCTGAGACTGTGGTTGTCATCGAGAATGGCGGCGAACAGAGGATCATATTCCCAGGCAATAACCAGACTGCCCCTATGTGCAGATGGTGGAAGCTCCGGTGGCTAGCCGGACTAGTGAGTTTGCCAAATTAAAACGACAATTGGATGCGGCAGACACCGACATCGAGCTTGTTAACAAGAGGCTTGACGAGGCACAGGGTAAGTATTATTATCTTGGTGAATGCCACATAGTAAGAGCAGCATGATGCCAGTATCTTTAATATGTTGTGACTGCAGATGGAGCTGCCACCATGGAAACCTTGCGGGTAGAACTTGCTCGAGCCAAGGAACAAGTGAGGATTAGTAATGCCGCTGCTTTGAAAGCGGCCGAAGAGTTGAAAGCCGAGAAGGCCGCACATTGCGAGAGCCAAGAGAAGATGGCCAAGATGGCCGTAGAATTAAAAGACACTGCCGACCGTTGTCGGGTTCTTGAAAAAGAAAACCAAGCGAAGGCAATGGACCTTGAGAAGGCCACGACGGTGGACAAAGACACCTGTTCTGCTATGAGAGCGAAGAAGGAGGAACTGCGGGAAGCCGGGGATATTGTGGCTGGGAAACCCTTCATGTTATGGAGGAAGTTCGGAGATCGACGGCATGCCCCTCTAGATCGGCTGTGGAGTTCGGCAGATGCGTATATGGATTTGGCGGCGAGCGCTGCCGACGCGGCCAAGTACTTCCAAGGTCAAACAGATCGTGAAGTGGACAAGTTGTTCTGGTCGCAATTCCACGTTCCAGAGCGTCCGCTTTCATTGACTGACCAGCTAGCCGAATGGGCCGAACTGAATAGGTTGTCCGGACTCGCCATGAGGTTTGTTGTGGATGATCTATGGCCGGAAAAGCCAAAGCCGAATAGCTATTTCAGCTTAGTGCAATAGTTCCTTGGTGCGGTGCCACGCATTAATGTGATGAAGAGGTCAGCGTGCATAGAAGGCTCGCGGATGGCCCTTGCCCGTGTTAAAGCATACTGGGCAGAGATGGACGCTACCACTGTTGCGGCGCAGGGTTCGGCCATAGGCCGAGTGGCTGCCGAGCACTATTTCGAGGAGGTTATCGAGGGTGCTCGTTTGATAGAGGCCTAGTGCTCGAAGAATATTATGTTTGAGTGATATGTATTCTCATTGTAAACACAATGCTTTTATGAAGTTTTTATAAGGCTATGTTTATACTTTTTCCTGAAAGTAGTATGATGCCTCCTGTGTGGCCGTTTATGTATACATGTGTATAACCTGAAAGATTGCAGCCGTCGGCTTCAACCCCCACGCATATAATGCGGAGGTGCTCCCAAAAATGCGTGTTCACACTTAACCCAACGTCTTGGTCCTATTAAGGAGGTGATAGCGTAGCGAGCGAGGCAACCGGACTATAATGCTTTAACACTTTCACTTAGCCATAGGAGTTTGACAGTGGGGCTACTAGATAGCCCCTGGTGGCTCCGCACTCTCCCGATCGCGGGGTGCGTACATGCATGGCCGGAAAACGGCCCTTCGTTAAGGCGGAGGAATTCTAACATTCCGATAGGTCATCGAGTGGTTGACCAGTCTCACGCTATATCATGACAGTCAGTTTTCGACTTTCTCTACTGAGGTGCTTGTCTAGATGAACCAGTGCACAATCACAGTAGTTCTCCTGGTGCTACCTTAGCCGGTAAAGCGGAACATAAGGCACCAAAACACAGGAGCCGGGCAAACCCAACATTTGACCAAAGACAATGATTCAGAGCTGATGCATATAAGGCCAAACTCGCCACGCCGAACACTCCCTAAGGTATTCGGTCTTTATGGTATAAACCGGGCCTAAATAATGCCCTTCGTAAGAAGCCCCTTGTGTCCAGGTACGTGCATTATTCTGACGTGGCCACATGCCAAGATGTCAGCATCCTTCTCAACTGCGCTGAGAATGCGGTGGATATGTATCAACAAGAGACAGTAAAAAAAGGTTTACGCAGGGTCTTAATCTAAAAAGAATCCTTGGAGCGGGTCCCTGATGCACGTCTGCGCCTGTGTCTCCATTGTGTCGTATCCTGGACGGGTGTAGCACGACGATCATCTGTAAAAGAGAGGAACTTAGGTGAAAAAGTTGTCGTGCGAAAAGATAGTTTTTAAAGAAACCATATATAATTCAAGATGAGTAAAAATTGCCACTTGTCTGCGCGTGTTGAGCCCCTTGTATTTGTAATAGGGTGTGACCATTGATCCGGTATAATTTACATATAGCTGCACCGGACTCGACTAACCGTGTCCGAGGTCTTGACAACTTGTTAAATGCTTTAGTTGGTGAGGCCGTTTTTAGTGTGCGGCTGCCAAGGCAGCCGTACTCTCTTCGGCGCACAAAGATCACTTAATACTTCCGTTTACTATACTGATGCCATGTGGGTCGGGCATCTTGAGTGTGAGGGAATCATAGTGCGCTATTGCATTAAAGTGAGCGAAAGCTTCGCGTCCGAGTAGTGCGTGATAGCCACTTTGGAACGAAGCGATGTGGAAGGTTAAATGTTCGCTACGGAAGTTATCGGGGAATCCAAATATAACTTTTAGTAGCAGGGAGCCCGTGCAATGAGCCCCTGGGCCTGGCATTACTCCTTTAAAGGTAGTATTGCTATGGCAAATTTTTGTTGGGTCTATCCCCATTTCGCGGATTGTATCCTGATATACCAGGTTTAGACTGCTGCCACCATCCATCAGGACTCGTGTGAAGTGGTATCCGTCAATTATTGGGTCTAATACCAGGGCAGCCCATCCTGCACGCCGGATACTTGCTGAGTAATCACGATGGTCGAAAGTGATCGGTTGAGACGACCAGTGGCAGGACTCTGCGGTGATCGGCCCTTGGGCATATTTTTCTGGGAGTGCCGTTTTGTTTCTTCCCTTGATCACGTGTAACACGTTTACTATTTTGACTTCTGGGGGGAATTTCTTTTGTTCCCCAGTGTCTTGCTTGAGAGGCTCATCCTCGTCTTCGCTTGGTGTATCCTCCCCCTTGTGTACGGCGTTGAGCTTGCCGGACTGCTTGAAGACCCAACATTCTCTGTGGGTATGATTAGCAGGTTTACCAGGGGTGCTATGGATCTGACATATTTGGTCCAGAATTTTGTTTAGGCTGGACAGTTTGTCTCTGGCGCCTTTAGAGGGCGGCTTTTGCTGACCTGGTCGAGAGCTTTTGAATCCGGCATTTACTACCGTGCTCTTCGTGCTGTCTTCTTTATTCCGGCATTTGTTATTGCTGTTGCACCGTGATTTCCCGTTTCCATCTCTAACTTCAGATGTACTGGGGTCGCTGGTGCTGCATCTGGCTAGCTAGCTGTCCTCACCCGCACAAAAGCGGGTCATGAGGCTTGTTAATGCTGCCATTGTTCTCGGCTTTTCTTGGCCGAGGTGTCTGGCAAGCCATTCGTCACCGACGCTATGCTTAAAAGCTGCCATGGCTTCGGCGTCTGGACAGTCGACAATTTGGTTCTTTTTAGTAAGAAACCTATTCCAAAGTTTTCGGGCTGACTCTCCGGGCTGTTGAGTTATATGACTCAAATCGTCCGCGTACGGAGGTCGGACATAAGTCCCTTGAAAATTTGCTCGAAAAGCGTCTTCGAGCTCTTCCCAGCTTCCAATGGAGTTTTCGGGGAGGCCTTTAAGCCAGTGACGAGCTGGCCCTTTGAGCTTGAGGGGAAAGTACTTGATGGCGTGGAGATCATCTCCTCGAGCCATATGGATATGGAGGATATAGTCCTTAATCCAGACCCCAGGGTCTGTTGTTCCGTCGTATGCCTCTATGTTTACGGGTTTGAATCCCTCTGGAAATTCATGGTCCAGCACCTCATCGGTGAAACATAGGGGGTGTGCGGCACCCCTGTATCTGGGTGTACCGCGTTGTTCGGATGTTTGTTGTGTTACATTGTATGCTGGGGAGCGCTTGGGTGGTCCATAGATGGATCTGGTTGCGCCGTCCATTTGGTGCGAGCCCTCGCGTGGATTGCGTATTGTCTTGTGAGTGGCATTGTTTGCCGCTCTATGTTGGCCGTGAGGTCGTCTATCCGGCTAGGTGGCTGTTTTGATTTTTGGTTGTGGGGGGTCTGAGGCCTCCTCATCGAATTCAGGTAGCAACTTCCGCTTTGGGTAGCTCTTGGTGGGGCGATTGTCGCCGTACTTCGCTGTTGTGTTGAGTACTTTACTCCATCTGATTTGGAGTGTGTCCTACGCAGCCTTGAGCCTTTGCTTCTGCTTTTTCAGACTCCTCGCGGTACCAACAAGCCTTTGACGGGCATTCTATTGCTCCGGGTGCCTGTCCGGCGTTATGTCGTCCGGACTATTATCTTTGACAAAATTGGTTTGTTCGGTTTGATTCCCCGTATTGCCGTGGTCCGGCAGTGGTTCGCCCTGCTCCAACACTGGGTCTGTATGATCGTTATTTCTGCCGATGCGGGATTTGGGGCGGCGCTTGCGCTGCCGCTTTGACTGCTTCTCGAGGGAACAAGCCTTCGGTGCGTCCTTCCGTTCCTCGTCGTCGTCTTCTTTTGGTGTGTCCACCATGTACATGTCATATGATGAAGTGGACATCCAGCGCCCTGTGGGCGGTGGTTCCTCTTCGCCTCCCGCATCGTCGTCCATACTGTCCATGTCTTCAGAGTCGAAGTCGAGCATGTCGGTTGAGTCATCGACAGTGGCTATTAAGTGGGTGGTGGGTGAGCATCAAATTTCTTCGTCGTCCGCATCCCAATCCTGTTGGCCATAATCCGGCCAGGGCTCTCCTGACAAAGAGAGAGACCTTAGTGAATTTAGAATGCCGCCGAAGGGCGAGTGCTGAAAGATATCCGCGGCGGTGAATTCCATGATCGGCACCCAATCGGATTCGATTGGCAGGGGCGCGGATGGTTCGGAGTCCGGAAAAGAGTCCGGCACCTTGGAGTCACGGGCTGCACAGACTGTTAGGCTACTGTTCGGCTCGATCGCCGTTGAGACTGCAGCTCCTGAGGCGGTGTCTAACCACCCATCCTCGACTGGCGCAGTTGGCTCCGAGCTAAGGGTCAGAGCTGATGCGGGCGCGGCCTCTTGGGTACTGTCCGGCGGCAGAGCTAGGTCATACCCATCGCGACAGTGCGGCGCACCCGGCTGTGGCTCGAATCCGTTGAAGATCAAGTCTCCGCGGATGTCGGCCGTGTAGTTCAAACTTCCAAATCTGACCTGATGGCCAGGGGCGTAGCTTTCAATCTGCTCCAGATGGCCAAGCGAATTAGCCCGTAGTGCAAAGCCGCCGAATACGAAGATCTGTCTGGGGAGAAAAGTCTCACCCTGGACCGCATCGCCATCGATGATAGTAGGAGCCATCAAGCCTAATGGCGACGACACAGAGGAACTCTCAATGAAAGCATCAATGTCGGTGTCAAAACCGGCGGATCTCGGGTAGGGGGTCCCGAACTATGCGTCTAGGCCAGATGGTAACAGGAGGCAGGGGACACGAAGTTTTACCCAGGTTCGGGCCCTCTTGATGGAGGTAAAACCCTACGTCCTACTTAATTAATATTGATGATATGGGTAGTACAAGAGTAGATCTACCACGAGATCAGAGAGGTTAAACCCTAAAAGCTAGCCTATGGTATGATTGTATGTTATGGCTGTTGTCCTACGGACTAAAACCCTTCGGTTTATATAGACACCGGAGAGGGTTAGGGTTACACAAGGTCGGTTACAAAGGAGGAGATATCCATATACGTATTGCCTAGCTTGCCTTCCACGCCAAGTAGAGTCCCATCCGGAGACAAGACGAAGTCTTCAATCTTGTATCTTCATAGTCTAACAGTCTGGCTAATGGAGATAGTCCGGCTATCCGGAGACCCCCTAATCCAGGACTCCCTCAATGGGTGTTCTACATCGTATACATCAGCCGAAGCTTAATAGACATCAGCGACAGAGCGGCGCGCGCCGGGTTGGACTACTTAAGCTCCTGCCTTGTTGAAGGAGGTAGCTAGGTCTGCTCACCGGCCGCCCACGCAACGTGCAGGAGTTCCTGGGGCGATGGCCCATGACCCCTGGGGGCATAGGTTTAGTCTGGCGTGTTGGCCTCTCTATTAAGCCTAGGTCGGGTTGCGGCGTATTTTTTGGCCGAGGCCGGGCATGACCCAGGAAAGTGTGTCCGGCCGGAGTTAATCGAGCGTGGTGGGTAAGTTGGTGCACCCCTGCAGGGAAGAACACATCTATTGATAGCCTGTCCTACGGTAACGGACACTTGGAGTTGTATCCCGATCGATAAAACTAGAACTGGATCCTTGTGATGAGGACTGGATGGTGATGAGAGTTGGATTGTGATGATAACTGGATAGTATGGCTCTGGGATTGCTTTCTCACAGGGAGTCGAGAAAGGATCTCTGGCCGAGGTTGATAACACTACTACTTTACATTATGTTGATCTGTGCTCTTCTATATGCTTGAAGATGCTAGTCTTCGATAGGCTAGGCCTTTCCCCTTCTTTCTAGCATTCTGCAGTTTAGTCCACAGATACAACCCTTTTTCCTTTGATACAGATGCATACTTCGTTTAGATCTGATGTAAGTCTTGCAAGTACTTTGGATGAGTACTCACGGTTGCTTTGCTACTTCTTTTCCCCCATACCCGATTGTTGGGACCAGATGACGGATCCCAGGAGCCAGACGACGCCACTGATGACTACTACCCGGAGGATGCCTACTACTACGTGAAGACCGCAGACGACAAGGAGTAGTCAGGAGGCTCCCAGGCAGGAGGCCTTGCCTTTTCGATCATTGTTGCTTTTTGTGCTAGCCTTCTTAAGGCAATCTTGTTTAACTCATGTATGTACTTAGATATTGTTGCTTCCGCTGACTCTTGTGTATTCGAGTTGATGTATTCGAGCCCTTGAGGCCCCTGGCTTATAATATAAAGCTTGTATTATTTTTATTTGTGTCTAGAGTTGTGTTGTGATATCTTCCCGTGAGTCCTTGATCTTGATCGTACACATGTGCGTGTATGATTAGTGTACAATTGAATCGAGGGCATCACAGCGCTACCTACCACTTTCTATATAATGCCTCCCATATTTCCATGACAAGCCTCTAACCAACCTTTCCTAGCAAACCGTTGTTTGGCTATGTTACCGCTTTTGCTCAGCCCCTCTTATAGCGTTGCTAGTTGCAGGTGAAGTTGAAGTTTGTTCCATGTTGGAACATGGATATGTTGGGATATAATTACTATATCTTATTTACTTTAATGCATCTATATACTTGGTAAAGGGTGGAAGGCTCGACCTTATGCCTAGTGTTTTGTTCCACTCTTGCCGCCCTAGTTTCCGTCATACCGGTGTTATGTTCCTTGATTTTGCGTTCCTTACGCGGTTGGGTGTTAAGGGAACCCCTTGACAGTTTGCTTTGAATAAAACTCCTCCAGCAAGGCCCAACCTTGGTTTTAACATTTGCCACCTAAGCCTTTTTCCCTTGGGTTCCGCAGACTCAAGGGTCATCTTTATTTTAAACCCCCGGGCCAGTGCTCCTCTGAGTGTTGGTCCAAACTGGGCGATGTCCGGCCCCCCTGGGCAACCAGGGTCTATGCCAACCTGACATCTGGCCCATCTGGTGTGCCCTAAGAACAAGATACGTGCGACTCCTATCAGGATTTGTTGGCACATCGGGCGGCTTTGCTGGTCTTGTTT
This sequence comes from Triticum aestivum, assembly GCF_018294505.1. Classification (NCBI taxonomy): domain Eukaryota; kingdom Viridiplantae; phylum Streptophyta; class Magnoliopsida; order Poales; family Poaceae; genus Triticum; species Triticum aestivum. The sequence goes on from NC_057797.1 coordinate 148,113,311, forward strand.
TACCATTGTCGAAATGTCTTATAACCGGGATTCCGAGACTGGTCGGGTCTTCCCGGGAGAAGGAATATCCTTCGTTGACCGTGAGAGCGTGTGATGGGCTAAGTTGGGACACCCCTACAGGGTATAAAATTTCGAGAGCCATGCCCGCGGTTATGTGGTAGATGGGAATTTGTTAATATCCGGTTGTAGAGAACTTGACACTTAAATTAATTAAAATGAATCAACCGCGTGTGTAGCCGTGATGGTCTCTTTTCGGCCGAGTCCGGGAAATGGACACGGTCTTGTGTTATGCTTGAACGTAAGTAGTTTCAGGATCACTTCTTGATCACTTCTAGCTTCTCAGCTGTTGCGTTGCTTCTCTTCTCGCTCTATTCACGTATGTTAGCCACCATATATGCTTAGTGCTTGCTGCAGCTCCACCTCACTACCCTTTCCTACCCATAAGCTTAAATAGTCTTGATCTCGTGGGTGTGAGATTGCTGAGTCATCGTGACTCACAGATACTTCCAAACAGTTACAGGTGCCAAGGATACCAGTGTAGGTGATGATACCGAACTCAAGTGGGAGTTCGACGATGATTCGGGTCGTTACTATGTTTCTTTTCCAGGTGATTAGTAGTGGAGCCCAGTTGGGACGATTGGGGATCTAGCATCCGGGGTTGTCTTCCTTTATTTTGGTTCTGTAGTCAGACCTTTGAGTGTATTTGGATGATGTATGAATTATTTATGTATTGTGTGAAGTGGCGATTGTAAGCCAACTCTTTATCCCTTTCTTCAGTACATGGGATTGTGTTAAGATTACCCCTCTTGCGACAAAACTACCATGCGGCTATACCTCTAAGTCGTGCCCCGACATGTGGGAGATATAGCCGCATTGTGGGTGTTACAGATAACTCCCCTACTCCTGGATGTCTGAATATATCTGGTATGTATATCTAGTACAGAGTGCTCCTGGAGCTGTATCTGAGATCAGTGCCAAGTGCATCTGATCTCGTATATATGCGGGTGGCCGGATGAGCATGCAAGCTCTAGTGGCCGAATGGTATGTGGCTAGACATGAGCATGTGTGTGCTCATGCGTGTGTGTTACCCCCCTCCCTGGATGGATGGATGGGTGGCATAGATAGTGTGTAGCTAGCCGATACGTCTCCAACGTATCTATAATTTTTGATTGTTCCATGCTATTATATTATCAACCTTGGATGTTTTATATGCATTTATATGCTATTTTACATGATTTTTGGGGCTAACCTATTAACCTAGAGCCTAGTGCCAGTTTTTGTTTTTTCCTTGTTTTAGAGTATCACAGAAAAAGAAAATCAAATGGAGTCCAATTGACCTGAAACTTCACGGAACTTATTTTTGGAACGGAAGCAATCCAGGAGACTTGGAGTAGGCGTCAGGGAAGCTTCGAGGGAGGCACGAGGCAGGGAGGCGCGCCCTACCCCCCCGGGCGCCCCCACCCTCGTGGGCCCCTCGTGGCTCCCCTGACCGACTTCTTTCGCCTATATATATACCCTAAAAACATCGAAGAGCAGAATAGATCGGGAGTTCCGCCACCAAAAGCCTCCGTAGCCACCGAAAACCAATCTAGACCCGTTTCGGCACCTTGCCAGAGGGGGGGGGGGAATCCCTCTCCGGTGGCCATCTTCATCATCCCGGCGCTCTCCATGACGAGGAGGGAGTAGTCCACCCTTCGGGCTGAGGGTATGTACCAGTAGCTATGTGTTTGATCTCTCTCTCTCTCTCTCGTGTTCTTGAGGTGGTACGATCTTGCTGTATCGCGAGCTTTGCTATTATAGTTGGATCTTATGATGTTTCTCCCCCTCTACTCTCTTGTAATGGTTTGAGTTTTCCGTTTGAAGTTATCTTATCGGATTGAGTCTTTAAGGATTTGAGAACACTTGATGTATGTCTTGCATGTGCTTATCTGTGGTGACAATGGGATATCACGTGATCCACTTGATGTATGTTTTGGTGATCAACTTGCGAGTTCCGTGACCTCGTGAACTTATGCTAGGGGTTGGCACACGTTTTCGTCTTGACTCTTCGGTAGAAACTTTGGGGCACTCCTTGAAGTTATTTGTGTTGGTTGAATAGATGAATATGAGATTGTGTGATGCATATCGTATAATCATACCCACGGATACTTGAGGTGATATTGGAGTATCTAGGTGACATTAGGGTTTTGGTTGATTTGTGTCTTAAGGTGTTATTCTAGTATGAACTCTATGATAGATCAAATGGAAAGAATAGCTTCATGTTATTTTACTACGGACTCTTGAATAGATCGATCAAAAAGGATAACTTTGAGGTGGTTTCGTACCCTACCATAATCTCTTCGTTTGATCTCCGCTATTAGTGACTTTGGAGGGACTCTTTGTTGCATGTTGAGGGATAGTTATATGATCCAATTATGTTATTATTGTTGAGAGAACTTGCACTAGTGAAAGTATGAACCCTAGGCCTTGTTTCCTAGCATTGCAATACCATTTGTGCTCACTTTTATCATTAGTTACCTTGCTGTTTTTATATTTTCAGATTACAAAATCCATTATCTACTATCCATAGTGCACTTGTATCACCATCTCTTTGCCGAACAAGTGCACCTATACAATTTACCATTGTATTGGGTGTGTTGGGGACATAAGAGACTCTTTGTTATTTGGTTGCAGGGTTGCTTGAGAGAGACCATCTTCATCCTACGCCTCCCACGGATTGATAAACTTTAGGTCATCCACTTGAGGGAAATTTGCTACTGTCCTACAAACCTCTGCACTTGGAGGCCCAACAACGTCTACAAGAAGAAGGTTGTGTAGTAGACATCACTAGCTTAGAGAGTAAGCTAGGTAGGCATGGGCATGGTGGCGTTGGTTGTAATCTACCTTGGGTAGCTTACAAACCAAGCCATGTGTGAGGCATGGTGCATGCTATGCTTGTCCCCTGGGGCACTTTATAAAATCAATGCCGAGGGGACATGGTACACTGTAGATGACGTCGCGGTATAGCCGTCTAGTCGGTGTCTTGTCGGGCTGCAGTCGGCAGCCGGCTGGTCGGCGCAGTCAGCAGCCGGCAGCCGGTTGGGCAGAGCAGTCGGACAGGGAGCCGACAAGAGCGGCTAGGCAGCCGGACTGAGGGGCTTTGTTAGCCCCGATGTCTTGAATTATTGTCTTGCCGTCTTCGGGGTACCCGTTGCCAAAAACTCCAACAATAGTAGCCCGTGGAGGCAGTCGACGGTGGAGATGAATAGTATCTTGTGGAGTCCCATTTTGCGATACGCCACACCCCTCTTGATCAACAGGACCTGTTTCCACCGTAGGAGGTCTGTTTCCTCCGTTTTGCGGTACGCCAGACCCCCCCCCCGATGAACAGGATCCCGTTTCGACCGTGGCCGGTCGAACACAAGGCTGTTTCCTCCGTTTTGCGGTACGCCAGGCCTTGTTTCCATCGGCTGTTTCGTCCAAGCCAGTTGGCTCCCGATGAACACGATGACGCATTCCGTTCCGACCCAGCCGGTTGCCTCCCCATGAACACGATGACGATGCAGCTTGTCCATTTCGACCCAGCCATGTACACGAGCCCTGGCCGTACGTATGCGCAAGTAGGCGTTCAAAACCCCGCCCATATGTACATACGTGGACGTATTTTCTTTCTTGCACCCTGGGCGTTGTACGTATGTGTACATGCTACGTGCGCGCCTCTACTACGACACTTGCGCGCCTCTACATCGACCAGTATGTACATACACGTTCGCGACCAGAATGACAATGCTACATACGCTTCGACCAGGTGGGTCCGACTGTCAGGCACTTCCTTCGCGAGAAGATGTAGCTGGTGGGTCCCAACAGTCAGGGGGGAAACGTTTTTTCACAAAATACAGTGGCCCGTCCGGAGGGTCCCTGCTGTCAGGTGGATGAATCATTATTTTCCGCGTAATAAGGAGGCACTTCCTTGTTGCTGCCTTGGACCCAACTGTCAGCCTCTCCACGTATAGTACTCTTCTGATGGAAGTCGTTCCTTGACCATGTTGACCACGCCGTGCCGAGAGCATCAGGGCGGTGGACGACGGTGAGGCCTAGGAAGGGGACGACGCGGAGCCGGGGAAGATGCGGCAGTGGATGCCCACACGGAGGGGACTACATGGGTTGACTGCTTCGGCTGCGGTGTGAGGCTGCAGTCGCCGGAGAATAACAGGAGGTCTGGGTGAGTATAGCGGGATGGCATGGCCAGCGGTGGCAGCACAGCTGGACACGGGGGGCAGGAGCAGGCAGCACGGCCGATGCTTGTTTGGGCGGCTAGAGCAAGAAGACCAGAGGTTGAAGAAGCACTACGGCCATTGGATGGACATCGTACGTTCACTAGAGCTAGAATCATTCATATTGACTAAGTTGACAAAGCCCTCCGTCCCCATCAACTTAGTACGCCCACAGGTCAGCCTCCCACTACGATGGGTCCCAGCTAGCATGGGGAGTATTCATTTTTTTGTGCGTAATAAGGAGGCACTTCCTTGCGTGCGAAGATATAGCTGGTGGGTCGGAGCTATCAGCGGTAGTATTCATTCTTTTTGGCGTAATAAGGACGCACTTCCTTGCGTGCAAAGATGCAGCTGGTGGGTCCTAGCAGTCAGGGGGAGAAAACATTATTTTTCAGGGTAAAAAGGATGCAGTTGCATGCATGCGTCCATGGGCGTGATGCATCCCCACTGTCAGTTTCTCACGTGCAGTCATCTTCCGATGACTCTCGGTTGTTGACCACGTTGACCACACCGTGCCGAGCGCACTAAGCCCGATGGACGACGGCGAGGCCCCAGACTGGAACGACCCGGAGATGGGGAAGATGCGGCAGTGGAGTCGCAGATGGAGAGGAGTGGGAAACTTGATTGGTTCGGGTGCACGGCAGCGCTGCCGCCCACGGCAGATAGGAGCAAGAACAGAGGTCGAAGAAGGAGCACGGCTCTTGGATTAACATCCAACGGTCAGCTGCTAGAACCATTTGTTGATTAAGTTGACAAAGCCCTGCGTACACGTCCGCTTAGTAGGCCCACAAGCCAGCCACCAAATCTGACGGGTCCCCAGCTGTCAACGGGAGGAATAGTTTTTTTTGCATAACAAGGAGGCACTTCCTTCTGTGCGAAGATACAACCGGTGGGTCCCGGCTATCGGGGGGAGGAAATATTTTTTTCAGCTTAATAAGGAGGAACTTTCCTTGCATGTGACCATGGACCTCGTGGGTCCCAGCCGTCAGGCTCTCCATGTATAGTCCTCTTGCGATGACTCTCGTTTGTTGACCACGCCGCGCTGAGCACAGCGAGGCGGTGGACGACGGCAAGGCCCCGGACGGGAACGACCTGGAGATGGGAATATGCGATAGTGGAGTCGTAGATTGAGAGGAGTACAAGGGTTATAACTGGTTCTGGTGTGGTATAGGGCTGCAGTCGGTGGAGAATAACAGGAGGTGTGGAGAGGTGGAGGGATAGCCTGGCCGGCGGTGGGGTAGCTCTTCGCAGCGATGCGTGCTAAGCAGAGCCCCGCCGGAGGCCGGACCAGGCGGTCCCGGCGACACTGGAGGAAGAAGACGAGAGATTGAAGGTGCATGCCGGTCGTTGGATATAAATCCAATGGCTGTGGATGTCATAATCATTTGTTGACCAAGTTGACAACGCCCTTTGTAGGCTTCAACCTATTGTCCCACACGTCAGCCTGCAAAAATGTGGCATATATTTAACCCATGTTTTCTAGAATGTACAGTGCATTTGCTGGGCTGGGTGAACAAATAATTTCACGTCAATGCGGCACATTTAATATTTTCTAAGAAATCCCAGCCCAATTGCATTTTCTTGAAATACACGAATTAGCTGGGCTCGTTCTATATATAATGTTACGTTAGAAGGAGCAATTAATATCAAAAAATAAACCATTGCGACACATTTTTTATATATAAAATTAACAAATTACCAAGTTATTGCTCAAAATAAAAATGTGTCAGGATCATCTTAATTTACTTGGAACTGAGTCAGGATCAGACGACCCACCCCGAGAGCCAGACAATGGATATGGCCATGCGTGAAGACCCTGGATCCATGTCAGACCGGATCCTTGGAAAATTACTCTTGGCATTGATGCCAGATTCATTCTAGGAGGAGTGCGGAAATCCCTCCGGAACGAGATGTTAGATCAAATTCAGAAGCTTGCAATATCATATGACTAGCCCTTTGTCTATGATTGGATCTGGGACTCACTCGGGAATGTCGAAGTTTTCGACCCACCCACCATCCACCTTGTCACTAACATTGGAAACCTAACTGAGGTCCTCACAAGAAGCTCGGATGAAGTCGATCGAGGATATGGATGAGTAAATAGGCGAGTCCTCGAGCAACCTGCCGACGGCCACTGCGCCCACGAGCAAGTGAACAACAACCTCCATGTACGACATATACATGGTGGATACCCTACGTAATAGTGGCGGGGGCAATACCAACTACGGCAGAGTGACTCCCAAATGTATCTACAATTTTTGATTGTTTCATGCTATTATAATATTATTTTTATAAACTTACTATACTATTTTATATTATTTTTCTGAACTAACCTATTAATTTATTGCCCAGTGCCAGATCATGTTTTCTATATGTTTTTGGTTTCGCGGGGAATCAATATCTAGGAAGGTCAAAATATAGTGCCAATTTTACACGGTTTTTTCAGGCAACGAAGGACCGAGGAAGCTTCGGGAAGAAACGAGAGGAGCCACAGGGGGCACACGGCCAAATGGCATGCCCATGCCCCAGGGCACGCCACCAGGGAGTTTGGGGCCCACATGCACCGCCTTAAGTTGATTCCACCGCCATAAATCTCCATAAACACCGAAACCTCTCAACATATTTTTAGAATAATTTCTCTGCCGGCGCAAGTTCTTGTTTCATGAAGATCCAATTTGCAGGTCTGTTCCGGAGTTCTGCCAGAGGGGGAATCCATTGGTGAACACTTATTCATCAACCTTTCTTCCTCCTGACCATGTGTGAGTAGTTCCTTTACGACCTTAGGGTCCATTGATGTAGCTAGATGGTTCTATCTCTCTTTTGGATCTTCAATACAATGTTCCCGTGAGCCACCTCATATGATCGGAATCAATTCGATGTAATCGGTGGTGTGCTTGTTGGGATATGATGAATTGTCACTTTATGGCCAGATTGTTTATTTAAATCAATTAAATCTTTTGAAGTTCCCTTTCTGTATAAATAAATATCTTTGCATACTCTCTGATCTATCTATCTTCTTGATACATCTCCAACGTATCTATAATTTTTGATTGTTCCATGCTATTATATTATCAACCTTGGATGTTTTATATGCATTTATATGCTATTTTATATGATTTTTGGGACTAACCTATTAACCTAGAGCCCAGTGCCAGTTTCTATTTTTTCCTTGTTTTTGAGTTTTACAGAAAAGGAAAAATCAAACGGAGTCCAATTGACCTAAAACTTCACGGAACTTATTTTTGGACCAGAAGAGGGCCATGGAATAAAAGAGTTGGGCCAGAAGAGTCCCGGGCTGCCCACGAGGGTGGGGGGCGCGCCCACCCCCCTGGGCGCGCCTCCCTACCTCATGGACAGCCCGGAGACCCCCCTAACTTGTTCTCGACGCCAAAACCTCTTCTATATACTGAAACTTCCAGAAAGAAACCTAGATCGGGAGTTCCGCCACCAGAAGCCTCCGTAGCCACCGAAAACCAATCTAGACCCATTATGGCACCCTGCCGGAGGGGGGGGGGGAATCCCTCTCCGGTGGCCATCTTCATCATCTTGGCGCTCTCCATGACAAGGAGGGAGTAGTTCACCCTCGGGGCTGAGGGTATGTACCAGTAGCTATGTGTTTGATCCCTCTCTCTCGTGTTCTTGAGTCGGAACGATCTTGATGTATCGCGAGCTTTGCTATAGTTGGATCTTACGATGTTTCTCCCCCTCTACTCTCTTGTGATGAATTGAGTTTCCCATTTGAAGTTATCTTATCGGATTGAGTCTTTAATTATTTGAGAACACTTGATGTATGTCTTGCATGTGCTTATCTGTGGTGACAATGGGATATCACGTGATCCACTTGATGTATGTTTTGGTGATCAACTTGCGAGTTCCGTGACCTCGTGAACTTATGCATAGGGGTTGGCACACGTTTTCGTCTTGACTCTCCGGTAGAAACTTTGGGGCACTCTTTGAAGTTCTTTGTGTTGGTTGAATAGATGAATCTGAGATTGTGTGATGCATATCGTATAATCATACCCACGAATACTTGAGGTGACATTGGAGTATCTAGGTGACATTAGGGTTTTGGTTGATTTGTGTCTTAAGGTGTTATTCTAGTACAAACTCTAGGATAGATCGAACAGAAAGAATAGCTTCGTCTTATTTTACTACAGACTCTTGAATAGATCGATCTGAAAGAATAACTTCGAGGTGGTTTTGTACCCAACAATAATCTCTTCGTTTGTTCTCTGCTATTAGTGACTTTGGAGTGACTCTTTGTTGCATGTTGAGGGATATTTATATGATCCAATTATGTTATTATTGTTGAGAGACCTTGCACTAGTGAAAGTATGAACCTGTAGGATCGAAAGTATGTCTAGAGGGGGGTGATTAGACTACTTGACCAAATAAAAATCTAGCCTTCTCCCAATTTTAGTTCTTGGCAGATTTTAGCTATCTTAGCACAAGTCAAGCAATCTCCACACAATTCAAGCAAGCATGCAAAAGAGTATATGAGCAGCGGAAAGTAAAGCATGCAACTTGCAATAATGTAAAGGGAAGGGTTTGGAGGATTCAAATGCAATTAGAGACACAGATGTTTTTGTCGTGGTTCCGATAGGTGGTGCTATCGTACATCCACGTTGATGGAGACTTCAACCCACGGAGGGTAACGGTTGCGTGAGTCCACGGAGGGCTCCACCCACGAAGGGTCCACGAAGAAGCAACCTTGTCTATTCCATCACGGCCGTCGCCCACGAAGGACTTGCCTCAGTAGCGGTAGATCTTCACGAAGTAGGCGATCTCGTTGCCCTTACAAACTCCTTGGTTCAACTCCACAATCTTGTCGGAGGCTCCCAAGTGACACCTAGCAAATCTAGGAGACACCACTCTCCAAGAAGTAACAAATGGTGTGTTGATGGTGAACTCCTTGCTCTTGTGCTTCAAACGATAGTCTCCCCAACACTCAACTCTCTCTCACAGGATTTGGATTTGGTGGAAAGAAGATTTGAGTGGAAAGCAACTTGGGGAAGGCTAGAGATCAAGATTCATATGGTTGGAATGGAATATCTTGACCTCAACACAAGTGTAGGTGGTTCTCTCTCAGAAAATGTGTATTGGAAGTGTAGGTATGTTCTGATGGCTCTCTCCATGAATGAAGAGTGGGTGGAGGGGTATATATAGCCTCCACACAAAATCTAACCGTTACACACAATTTGCCAAACTCGGTGGGACCGAATGGTTAAACTCAGTCGGACCGATTCAGCAAAGTTAGTGACAGTTAGGATTTTCGGTGGGACTGAGATGCAACTCGGTAGGACCGATATGGTTAGGACCAATTTTGGTAATAAGCTAACCAGAGAGTTGGTCAGGTAAACTCGGTGGGATCGATTCGCTCATCTCGGTGAGACCGAAGTGTTACAAAAGGGAAACAGAGAGTTTACATTGCAATCTCGGTGGGACCGATCGCTCATCTCGGTAAGACCGAAACGTTACAAAGGGAAATAGAGAGATTACAATCCCATCTCGGTGAGACCGAGATCCCTATCGGTGAGACCGATTTGCCTAGGGTTTGTGGCAGTGGCTATGACATTTGAAACTCGGTGGCGCCAGATAGAAAGAATCGGTGGGGCCGAATTTGACTTTTGGTTTAGGTCATATGTGGATGTGGGAAGGTAGTTGAGGATTTTGGAGCATATCACTATGCATTTTGAGCAAGCAAACCATTAAGCAACACCTCATCCCTCCTTGATAGTATTGGCTTTTCCTATAGACTCAATGTGATCTTGGATCACTAAAATAGAAAATGTAGAGTCTTGAGCTTCAAGCTTGAGCCAAACTTTTTGTCCTTAGAATTTTGAGTGATCCACTTTCCTCATCCATGCCATGCCATTGATTGAGCTTTTCCTGAAATATCGATCTTGGAATAATGTTAGCTCAATGAGCTATATGTTGTTAGGAATTACCAAAACCACCCAGGGATAGTTGCACTTTCAATCTCCCCCTTTTTGGTAATTGATGACAACATATAGATCAAAGCTTCGGCAAATGATAATAAGAGTGAAAGATATTGTCGCTTTGAGAAGTATGTGAAAAGCAAGAGCTCCCCCTAAATTTGTGCATATCTTAAGATTTGCTTTGGACTGCAAATGCACAATGAGTTAGGATCATGGGTTACTCTTCCATGTCACATACATCTTGGTGGAGCGCTCAAAATAATAAAGATTGAATACCTGCACTCATCACCAAGCAAAGTGAATGATCATATAAGGATAAGCAAAATAATATAATCTAACAAGCATAAGTGTAGCTTATGATCAACCACATGATCATCAATGTCTCACAGATAATAGCATAGTATCTCAAGCAATCAAAAGACAAACAAAGTTCAACCACCAAAGCAAGAGAGAATAAAAAGCAACGCTCTCTCTCGAAGCCTATGATCTATACATGTTTCTCCCCCTTTGGCAACAAGTTACCAAAAACTTCATAGAAAATGCATAGCACTAAAACGTCTCTCGAGATTGGTCTTCAGGTGGTGGTGTCCGGATAACTCCAAGAACGAAGGCTTCAGTCGAAGTAGATGGATCTGATGGAGTAGGTGCTAGAGCTGGTGGCACTGAAGCTGTAGCTGGTGTAGATGAAGTGGCTCTAGTGTCTGGTACTAGTACTGCAGTTGACCTCTGAGCTCTAGGCACTCTGGCAAATGCATCAGTGGTTGTTCTGCCCTTCCTCTCCTGCATGTCATCCTCTAGCTGCTCCACAACAGACTGGATCTCAGTTACCTTCACATCCATGTCATAGAACTTCTGCTCCATGATTCTTTCCAAGCTCTCCTGGTTTCGAGTCAGGGTGGCCAGTCCTTTCTCTATCCTTAGAGTGGATGCAATCAAGTAGCCAAGCTGGTCTTGCTTGCTTTTTAGAAGATACCGAGATGCCTCCTCCTGGGTTGGCATCTTTGCAGCTTTTTCTGTTTTTGCCTTCTCTCTCTTGGCTTGTGCTTGTACTGAGGATGGTTCATCTTCATCCATAACCACTTGGTTGTCCTCAAAGTCAGGATAGAGAACAAAGTGTTCCTTATCCAACATATATTTTCCTGTGCCCATCTTTGAGTTAATCAACTCCTGAATTTGTGGGGCATATCCACAACTTCTCTTTTGGTCTGCTGATGTCCTCTTGATAGTCTCAACCATGAGGCTCATGAACTTGAACTTCTATGGGACATCAAAGATTTGAAGCAAGTTAATTGCATGGTCTCTAATCATCTTATGATCACCTGACTTTGGCAAGAGAGTGTGCCTGAGGATCCAGTTGATCGTTGGCAGTCCTCACAGAATAAAATGGACTGACCCAAACTTAAAAGTCTTAAGAGCTTTGTCTGGGATCTCCTTGTACATCTGTGACATAGAATTGTGATCCATCTTTTTCTTGGCATAAACATCAAAGTCATCTTCACTTTCCTTTGGGGCATTGATCAGATTGGCCCATTCCTCAATAGTTGATTGGTATCTCGTTCCTTCAGACATCCAAACTATTCTGCCATCTGGATAGAAATGTGCTATGGAGTAGAATTGCATAATGAGCTCATCATTCCAGTTTGTGAGCTTCTGCCCAACAAAGTCTGCAACTCCACACGTACTGAAGCTATCATACACTCCAGGATAGTGTTCTTCATTCTCCTTCATGTAGGTCCAGTCGACCCACCTCATATGACACACTATAGGCTTCTTGTCTAACAAGATTGTCTCATAGAAATCCTGCTGTTCCTTTGTGTGGAACCTGTAATCAACAGCAGTCCTTCTCCTGGTGGCATATGGATCTGACTCTCTCCATAGCTTCAACCCTGAGTCCCTCCTGATCTTCATGTTCTCAGCCACATGATGAGCATCATTGTGGTCTAGAACCTTGGGTTTGAGCTTCCTCAGGACTTGTCCTTCATCATCTTCATTAGCAGCAACTTTAGGCACTGGGGCCTTGTTCTTCTCAGCAGCTTGTATACTCCTGGTATTCCTCTTAGGTGCACTCTTGGGCTTGGAGGCTGCTTTGGGTGCTTCTTTGGGCTTTGATGTTGCAGCCCCTGACTTTATAGCATCACCCATCAGCTTTTGTGCCTTGGGTGCTGGTGCAACAACCTCTTCTTCTTCTTCTTCTTCCATCATGGAAGCCTTTCCAATCACTCTGGCCATGGTCTTCTTTACCCTTTCCTTCCTTTTCTTTCCTTCTGCAGCAGGCTCTTTGGGTTTGGATTCCAAAGATGCTTGAGTGGTAGCTCTGGCTTTTGACATGGGTTGTCTTCCTGCTGGCCTTTTGATCTTCATCCCTGGCTTAACTGCAGCTGAGCTTTACTCCTTCTTGAGCACTTTCTTCTTTGATGTGGCCTCATCCTCTACTGCCACATAATCTTCATCATCAGACTGTAAAGTTTTCTTCTTCCTTGCTCTGGTGGCAGCTTTGGGCAAGTTGCTGGGAGTGCTCCTGCTTCCATCATCTGAGCTGCTAGAGGGACTAGTGCCCTCACTCATGTGAACCTGCTCCTCTTCCTTGTTCTGACTGTCACTTTGATCAGACATGATGCAAACACTGACAGCTGACCCTGTGAATAGATTATAGATGAGGTAGAGTGGATGAGCATCACAAAATACAGAGGTTTTTGCAAAATAATGAATCAAAAACTTAGTTTTAGTTTTCCTCAGAAAGCATTTCGGATCAACCGATTTGTAAACTCAGTGATACCGAAGCAGCTGTTGGACCCAAAACTAGTGAACTCGGTCAGACCGAGTCACAGTTCGGTGGCACCGAGACTGCTAGGGTTTCACAAAGTCCTGAACTCAGTTACACCGATTTTCAATTCTCGGTCAGACCGAGAATCTCATGTGCAATGGCCTGAGCCGAATCGGTGGTACCGAGTTCCACAACTCGGATGGTCCGAGATGGTTTCGACGGAAACCTAACCCTAAATTTTCAATTCAACTCTAATCTGCGAGTGTTTTGACAAGATAAGATCGTTTCAATCGTGGGAAGATTCATGGCAAACACAATGTGCTAGGAATCGGATTGAGGATAGCACAATGATCAAGTTCATACCCTAGTTCGGTGATGAACTTGCTACGGCGGCAACGGCGGGAATGATTTCCGTTAATGGCGGCGGAGACCAGCGGCAGGAGGCAACTAGCGACGAGGAGGACGATCCGGAGACCCTGGAGGCAGAGCGGGATAAGCGCGGGCGAAAAGACTTCGGAGAAATTTCCAAAAAATTTGCCCGTGGATATATATAGCTCGACCCTGTCGGTGTGACCGAGTGGAACAACTCGGTGGCACCGAGATTCATAACTACAAGCAGTTACTGAAACTCGATGTGACCGAAAGGTTCAAATCGGTTGCACCAAGATTGAAAACCTAGATCGACTTAGTGATCTCGGTATGACCGAAATGGATGAATCATTCAGACCGAAACGCACAAGAAGTTTTGGAAGTTTAAGTCTATGACGAATCGGGGACTCCGAGTGCTCCTCACACAGAGTGGTTCAAATCTGACTTGATCAAATTTTGTGATGTAGCATGAATAGAGTTTGAGACGAGAAAAGCATAGATAGCTAGAGAGGGTTCTTAGGCATTCCTGTCCATCCACTTGGCAAAAGAAAAGAAAACCAATCAATCAAAACAACAAGTGGATGTCCTCGAATGAGTAAAATATGCAATCAACATGCTCACACAATAAAATGGCAATTGAAATATGTGGCAAAGCATGCACAACCAATTCTAGCATCTATCAAACAATTTGCGATGACTAGGTCATCTATATATGAGTATATTGACTTAGGAGTCAAATGAGAACATTTGATCATAGGTCATACTCATCGTTTAAGCACAAATGGGGTTACCACTTGTAACACCCTCGATGCGTCTATATCTCCCACGTGTCGAGGCATGACTTAGAGGCATAATCGCATTGAAGGCATACGTCGCAAGTTAGGCAATCTTCACAACATCCCATGTAATATAGATAATAAAAGGGGAGATAACATAGGTGGCTTACACTCGCCACGTCAATCAAGTACATAAATAACATTACATCATCCAAACACTCATGGCCCGGCTATGGTGCCAAAATAAAAGATAACCCAACATGCAACACGGTCCCGATCACCCCCAACTGGGAACCACTACTGATCATCAGGAAAGGAAACATAGTAACCTTGAGAGTCCTCGTCGAACTCCCACTTGAGCTCAAGCGCGTCACCTGGAGCGGAATCATTAGGCCCTGCATCTGGTGTAATAGTAATCTGTGAGCCACAGGGACTCAGCAATCTCGCACCCTCGCGATCAAGACTATTTAAGCTTATAGGTAAGGCAAGGTAAATATGTGGAGCTGCAGCAAGCGACTAGCAAATATGGTGGCTATCCTGTTCGCAAAAGAGAGCGAGAAGAGGAGGCAAAGCGCGAGCGAGAAACTAGAGAGCAACCTGCGCAAACATTACTCCAACACCGTGTCCACTTCCCGGACTCCGCCGAGAAGAGGCCATCACAGTAACACACTCAGTTGATTCATTTTAATTAAGTTAAGGTTCAAGTTATCTACAACCGGACATTAACAAATTCCCATCTTCCCATAACCGCGGGCACGGCTTTCGAAAGTTCAAATCCCTGCAGGGGAGTCCCAACTTAGCCCATGACAAGCTCTCACGGTCAACGAAGGAATAGACCTCCTCCCAAGATGTTCCGATCAGACTCGGTACCTCGGTTCTTCAAGACACTTCGACAGGTTAAAACTAATCCAGCAACACCGCCTGAATGTGCCGACAAATCCCGATAGGAGCTCCACATATCTCTTTTCTCAGGGCACACTCAGATTGTCCTAGGTACGGGTAGGCCAGACCAGAGTTACCCCTGCTGGCCACCGACAGCTGACAGGTGGACCAACACTCAGAGGAGCACTGGCCCAGGGGGGGGGTTTAAAATAAGATGACCCTCGGGCTCCGGAAACCCAAGGGAAAAAGAGGCTAGGCAGCAAATGGTAAAACCAAGGTTGGGCATTGCTGGAAAAGCTTTAATCAAGGCGAACTATCAAGGGGTTCCCATTATAACCCAACCGCGTAAGGAACGCAAAATCCGGGAACATAACACCGATATGACGGAAACTAGGGCGGCAAGAGTGGAACAAAACACTAGGCGAGAGGCCGAGCCTTCCACCCTTTACCAAGTACATAGATGCATTAAGATAACATGGCAATATAATGATATCCCAACAAGTAAATAAATGTTCCAACAAGGAACGGCCTCCAATCTTCACCTGCAACTAGCAACGCTATAAGAGGGGCTGAGCAAAGCGGTAACATAGCCAATCAACGGTTTGCTAGGACAAGGTGGGTTAGAGGTTTGACATGGAAATTTGGGAGGCTTGAAAGAAAGTGGTAGGCATCGTAGTATTGGCATAGCAAAGAGCGAGCATCTAGCAAAACAAAGATAGTAGTGATTTCGAGGGTATGATCATCATGCCTGCAAAGTTGTCAGAGTTGACTGGATCCTCGAAAGCAAACTCAACAGGATCCTCGTTAGCGAACTCGTCTCCCAGCTCTACCCAAACAATACAAACAAGCAACAAGGACACAATCAACCACGTGCAAGGATCAAACAATATGATGCAAAGATGATATGCTATGCGGGATGCGATGCGGGATGCATATGCAAAATTTGACAAGGGATGCATGAACCTAGCCTCAACATGGAATCCAAGTGTGCCACTGGAAAGATGAGATGAAATCTCTTGAAAACGATATAAAGAACGTCGGAATCGGAGTTACGGTTTGGAAATGGCAAGCGTTTCAAGTATGACACCGGTCTGCAATTTACAGCAAGTAGCCATCTAAATGCAATGAGATGAACAAGATACAACACCCAAACATGGCATAAAAATACATGGCAGGGATGCATTCAAGATGCTTAACAAAAGTCTAGCACTGAGCTACGGCCAATTCATCTACTAACAGGTTCAAACAAGAATGGCAAAAATGCATATGGCAAACAGATTTCAAACTTAGTGAAATTAACACTTGTCTGGAATTTTAGATCAGGTAGCACTCTTCGGAGCAACAAAACTACATGCTACAGGACCTGAAAATGGCAAAGCATGGCATGGAGCTACTCAAAGATCTTAACAAAAGTCTCTTAGTGACCTTGAGCCAAAAGGGATCAGAAAACACAATTGCAAGCATGTGAACATGGCAAACACATAATCAGTTCTCAGACTTAGTGAAAACTGGAGCATGTTGAAAACAGATATCAAGTAGGCATGTTCACGAGCTCGATGCACTCACTACGGATAAAGTCATGATAAACTAAGCATACACCCATCAAGAATACACAAAATGCAAGCTAGACATGGCAATAACAATAACATACCATGCACGAATCAACTACAACATCATCGGCAAAATCGCTAACAAGTAGACAATCTGCCCAGATTCACGAAGTAGCAAAAGTAGAGCTCGATTGACTCAAGCTAGGGTGCTCCATAATTGCAAACAAAGACATGGATGGATAGAGCACTACAATATTAACAAAACATCCTTACTGATCATCCTCAAAAGAGGCACGAATCACTAGGAAACAACATGAACATATGGCCATATGAGATAAACAGGTGAAGGACTTAGTAGAAATGCTAAGTCCCTGAAATCAGCATTACCAAGTGCCTCACTTTGCAAGCTTGTGCTAGTCACCACACACATCACAAAAATACATGGGTTGCACCTCTGGAAAGATGGAAAAACCCTTAACAAAACATATGTAGAGCTCATGGGCATATAATGCACACAATAAACATGGCAAAAATGACAAATATTTAAATGGAGTAGCAGATCTGACAATTATCTCAAGTAGCCCTCTTCTAACAGCATTTCGGGCATCAAGATGAACTCAAATGAAAATGATGCAATGGAATGAAATGATGTACTCTCTGAGATGAACATGTATGCAAATGCAATGCACATGATGACATGATATGAGATGCATGGCAACGACAACAACACACGGAGACAAAAACCCGAACCCGAGAAAATAAAATAACTTAACGCCGAAAACGGCAAGCGTTGGAATACATATTGGAAAGTCATATCCGGGGTGTTACAACACTCCACCACTACGAAAGGATCTCGTCCCGAGATCTAGGAATGAAGAAGGCCGGGTACTCAGAACGGAGGTGATCCTCGCGTTCCCAGGTAGCTTCACGGTCGGAATGGTGTGACCACTTGACTTTGAGGAATTTGATTGATTTGTTGCGAGTCTTGCGTTCAGTCTCTTCAAGAATAGCAATGGGGTGCTCACAATATGAGAGATCTTCTTGGAGCTCAATGTCCTCGAAGTTGATGGTGCGGTCAGGAGTCTTGAAGCACTTTCGGAGCTGAGAGACATGGAACACGTCATGAACATTTGCAAAGTTTGAAGGAAGCTCGAGTTGATAGGCGAGGTCGCCTCTCTTGCTGACAATCTTGAAAGGTCCCACGTATCTGGGGGCAAGCTTCCCTTTGATACCGAAGCGACGAGTACCTTTCATAGGAGAGACGCGGAGGTAAACATGATCCCCGATCTTGAAAGCCAAATCACGGTTCTTACTATCATAGTAGCTCTTCTGGCGGGATTGGGCTACTTTGAGGTTATCGCGAATGACTTTGCACATTTCCTCTGCCTCTGTGATTAAGTCATTACCCAAAAGATGACGTTCACCGGTTTCAGACCAGTTGAGAGGGGTACGACACTTCCTGCCATACAGAATTTCAAATGGGGCCTTGCCCGAACTTTCTTGAAAACTGTTGTTGTAGGAGAATTCAGCATAAGGAAGACAATCCTCCCACTTCATGCCGAAGGAGATCACACAAGCCCTGAGCATATCTTTAAAATCTGGTTGACACGCTCGACTTGACCGCTAGTTTGAGGATGGAAAGCTGTGCTGAAGCGGATGTTGGTGCCCATGGCCTTCTGAAAAGAATCCCAAAACTTGGAGGTAAAGATGCTGCCACGGTCTGTAGAGATCACTTGTGGAATACCATGGAGAGAGACAATTCGAGAGGTATAGAGTTCCGCCAATTGAGCTGCAGTGATCGACTCTTTGATAGGCAGAAAGTGAGCCACTTTGGTGAGTTTGTCGATGACAACGAATATAGCATCATTGCCACGCTTGGACTTTGGAAACCCAGTCATGAAGTCCATTTCAATGTGGTCAAACTTCCATTCTGGAATGTCAAGAGGTTGGAGGAGACTGGCTGGCCTTTGGTGTTCTGCCTTCACTCTTCTGTAGACATCACATTCATTCACGAATTGAGCAATCTCGCGCTTCATTCGAGTCCACCAATAAGCCTGCTTGAGGTCCCGATACATCTTCGTACTCCCTGGGTGGATGGAGAGGAGAGAATTGTGAGCCTCGTTCAAGATCACTTTACGAAGGTCACCTTTGGGTACAACAATACGATCCTCGAAGAAGAGAGTATCCTTGTCATCAAGGCGGTAGCACTTGTACTTGGGTTGACTCTTGGCAATCCCAATCTTCACCTTTTTCACCATAGCATCAAGAAGCTGGGCTTGGCGAATCTGGTCTTCCAAGGTAGGAGAGACTTGAAGGTTGGTGAGGAAACCTTGAGGAACAACTTGTAGATTAAGTTTGCGGAAAGCTTCACAAAGCTCGGGTTGATAAGTCTTGAGAATCAGACTGTTACAATAAGCCTTCCTGCTCAATGCGTCAGCAATCACATTGGCCTTTCCTGGAGTATACTCGATACTCGGATTATACTCTTGAATCATTTCGACCCATCGAGTTTGCCTGAGGTTGAGATTAGGCTGAGTGAAGATGTACTTGAGACTCTTGTGATCAGTGAAAATGTCCACTTTTCTTCCCAATAAGAGATGTCTCCAAGTCAAAAGAGCATGCACAACTGCCGCCAACTCAAGATCATGAGTGGGGTAGTTCTTCTCATTAGGCTTCAACTGGCGAGAGGTATAAGCAACAACTTTCTTCTCTTGCATCAACACTGCGCCAAGACCTTGGAGAGAGGCATCACAAAAGACCTCGTACGGCTTGGATTCATCAGGCGGAGTCAGAACTGGAGCAGTGATCAATTTCTCTTTCAAAGTGTTGAAAGCAATGTCACACTCCGGAGACCAAACATACTTGACGTGCTTCTGGAGAAGATTTGAGAGAGGCTTCGCGATCTTAGAAAAGTTTTCAACGAATCTTCGACAATAGCTTGCGAGACCGAGGAAGCTACGGAGTTGCTTCACGTTCTGAGGAGGTTCCCAATTCACAATTGCAGACACCTTCTCAGGATTCACGCAATGCCCTTGGCAGAGATGATATGACCAAGATAAAGAACCTCATCGAGCCAAAATTCACACTTGGAGAACTTGGCGTAGAACTGATGTTCCCTCAGCTTATCGAGTACCAAACGCAAGTGCTTGGCATGATCTTCCTTGTTCTTCGAGAAAACCAGAATGTCGTCGAGATAGACCAAAAAGAAGTCATTGGTGTAGGCATTGAAGATGAAGTTCATCATGCGAGAGAACGTCGGAGGAGCGTTGACGAGGCCAAAAGACATGACAGTGTATTCATATGAACCATAGCTTGTCCTGAAAGCCGTCTTGGGAATATCTTGCTCACGGATTCGAATCTGATGATAACCCATACGGAGATCAAGCTTGGAGAATACTTGGGCACCTTTGAGTTGTTCGAACAGCTCATTGATGTTGGGAAGTGGGTATTTGTTCTTGATGGTCTTCTTGTTCAATGGGCGGTAATCAACACAAAGTCGGTCCGTTCCATCCTTCTTCTTCACAAAAAGAACACCACAACCCCACGGAGAAGAACTAGGCCGGATGAGACCCATTCTCTCTTGAATATCGAGTTGCTTCTTCAGCTCCTTCAGCTCTTCAGGTCCGAGCTTGTAAGGACGCTTGGACACAGGTTCCGTGCCGGGCTCAAGATCAATAACGAATTCAACTGGCGGTGCGGAGGCATTCCTGTAAGCTCTTTTGGAAAGACGTCTTGATATTCGCAAATGACTGGAATTTGCGAGATAGCATCCAATTCACCCTTCTCATTGAGAGAAAACAGATGGATGGTATCATCACGAGCGGCAAAGACAATGACATCCTCAGACGAATGAGTCAATTGAATCTGCCTGGCTGCACAGTCAAGATGTGCCTTGTGCTTAGAAAGCCAATCCATTCCGAGAATAAGATCAATATCCGAGTCACCAAGAACCGTTGGAGAAGCCAGAAACTTGTAGTCACCCAAGGTGATAGTAACATCCGGAACGATGGAGTTAGCATGCATGCGCTTACCAGGAGAGACAACTGCTAATGGACTAGGCAAAACTTGCGAAACCAATTCATGCCTAGATGTAAACGGTATCGAGATGAAACAATGTGATGCACCAGTGTCAAAAAGAACTTTTGCAGGAATATCGTTAACTGGAAGGTTACCCATGATGACATCTGACGAATCCTCTGCCTGAGCTGCATTCATCAAGTTGACCTTGGCATGCTTGGGGTTATGCTTGACCACAGCTGTACTTGCCGATCTGACAGGAGGAGGAGGAGGAAGACGCCTCTGGTTGAAACACTTGTTGGCATAGTGACCCTTCTGTTGGCACTTGTTGCACGTGACCTCTGAAAGCGGACGGTGATACGGAGCACTCGATCTTGGATCTTGAGACGAAGTCTTGTTCTGAAAGCCAGGGTTGGGTGGGTGGGAAGATCCACTGCCACCTTTGCTCTTCTGCTGATACGGCTGACGAAATGGAGGAGGAGGAAGCCAATACTTCTGCTGCTTGGCCACTTGAGTAGAGGAAGAAGGAGTAACATCTCTGACTCGCTTCTTGGAAGCATCACACCTCAGTTGAGCAGCCTCTTGCTTCAATGCCATGTTATAGAACTCATCGTACCTCAAGGGCTCAAAGAGAACAAGAGTGAGCTGGATTTCTTCTCTGAGACCACCCCTGAACTGGTATATCATGCTCTTCTCATCAGGCACGTCCGGCTTAGCAAAGCGGGCGGGCTTCTGAAACAACTTGTTGTAGTCATAGACAGACAAAGAGCCTTGCTTCAGGTTGCGGAATTCCTCACGCTTGCTTTCAACCACGCTCTGAGGGAATATGATGAGCTCTGAAATCTTGACGGAATTCATCCCAAGTGATAACACATCCACCTCTGTAATCCTTGTACTGCTGGAACCATTCTGCGGCTTGGTTTTTGAGTTGGAAGGAAGCAAACTTGACAAAGTCCTCAGGCCTGATGTTACTGCACTCGAAATGCTTGCACAGATCCACAAGCCAATCGTCAGCATCGGTTGCCTCAACACAATTGCTGAAAGTCTTTGGCCCATTAGCAAGGAACTGGTTGAGTGTAGCAAAGTGATTCTAATTGTTGCCTTGTTTCCCTTGGTTGCCTTGATTGTGCTCTTGGAGAATTTGCATGATCAACTATGTGTTTGCATTGGTTGCGGCCATCACAACTTGCCATGCCTCCGGAGGAGGTGGAGGTGGTGGCGGATCAGGATTCGGAGTCATGCGCGTTGGAGGAGCCATCCTGAAGAGGTTGACATCCATTAGCACATTGCTAGACAAATATTGAAGCTGAATCCAACGGAATGAAAATTGCAACATATAGTCTTCACATCCGGATAAAATGAACGAATGCATTCCTCTTGAAATGGTCACATATCCATAAATTGAGAAGCCACGTAGAATTAAGGTAGAGAAATAAATCAACAAGGTACGGATCAAGAACGAATAATCAGTAAGAAATCCCAATCTCAAACCAAATATTTGTGGAAGAAGAACTAGAGCTACAAGAATTCCCACCTATGAAACTCCCAAACCTTTCCGGTTATGCAATCAGGTGTTGGGGATACAGGGGAAGCATAATATCTCACCCAAATCTAGCAAATCCTACATCCAGTTGTATCCATCCTTCAACACATAACCGAGAAAAACTTCGGAAACCATCTACCTCAACCTTCGAAAAGCATCAGTTATACAAGTTATGGCGATACTCCCAAACTCCCGCCCCAGTACTGGGTGGCGTCGAGGTTATCTCACCAACGAACTGCATAAAAGAGATTTTCGATGTCGGCGTACTAAACTCAGGTATTCCAGAACTGCAACGATAAAATTATGAGACAACACCTCAGAGCTCAACTCCCCGGGACACTTCCACAAAACCCCTGACAGGAGGCACCAAGACAATGTTCTCGTCATAAAACCATCGGAACGAGTCCCAGATACCCGCGTGATCCTAAAATTTTTTTAGTGAAATTTGAGAAGAGAAGAGTCAAAACTCTACGTCAGGATGCCTTACCAGAGCGATGAGGAGACTGGGAAGTAAAAAGAATTCCTAAACTCTCCGATATATAATTCCTAAATGACTCAAAACATTTTTCTAGACACAACTCGGCTGCTAAAAACGATCAAGCAATGGGGCTCCTAAGGTCGGGGAAGGCTCTGATTACCACGTGTCGAGGCACGACTTAGAGGCATAATCGCATTGAAGGCATACATCGCAAGTTAGGCAATCTTCACAACATCCCATGTAATATAGATAATAAAAGGGGAGATAACATAGTTGGCTTACACTCGCCACGTCAATCAAGTACATAAATAACATTACATCATCCAAACACTCATGGCCCGACTACGATGCCAAAATAAAAGATAACCCAACATGCGACACGGTCCCGATCACCCCCAACTGGGCACCACCACTGATCATCAGGAAAGGAAACATAGTAACGTTGAGAGTCCTCGTCGAACTCCCACTTGAGCTCGAGCGCATCACCTGGAGCGGAATCATCAGGCCATGCATCTGGTGTAATAGTAATCTGTGAGCCACAGGGACTCAGCAATCTCGCACCCTCGCGATCAAGACTATTTAAGCTTATAGGTAAGGCAAGGTAAATATGTGGAGCTGCAGCAAGCGACTAGCAAATATGGTGGCTATCCTGTTCGCAAAAGAGAGCGAGAAGAGGAGGCAAAGCGCGAGCGAGAAACTAGAGAGCAACCTGCGCAAACATTACTCCAACACCGTGTCCACTTCCCGGACTCCGCCGAGAAGAGGCCATCACGGTAACACACTCAGTTGATTCATTTTAATTAAGTTAAGGTTCAAGTTATCTACAACCAGACATTAACAAATTCCCATCTGCCCATAATCGCGGGCACGGCTTTCGAAAGTTCAAATCCCTGCAGGGGAATCCCAACTTAGCCCATGACAAGCTCTCACAGTCAACGAAGGAATAGACCTCCTCCCAAGACGTTCCGATCAGACTCGGTACCTCGGTTCTTCAAGACACTTCGACAGGTTAAAACTAATCCAGCAACACCGCCCGAATGTGCTGACAAATCCCGATAGGAGCTCCACATATCTCTTTCTCAGGGCACACTCAGATTGTCCTAGGTATGGGTAGGCCAACCCAGAGTTGCCCCTGGTGGCCACCGGCAGCTGACAGGTGGACCAACACTCAGAGGAGCACTGGCCCAGGGGGGTTTAAAATAAGATGACCCTCGGGCTCCGGAAACCCAAGGGAAAAAGAGGCTAGGTGGCAAATGGTAAAACCAAGGTTGGGCATTGCTGGAAAAGCTTTAATCAAGGCGAACTATCAAGGGGTTCCCATTATAACCCAACCGCGTAAGGAACGCAAAATCCGGGAACATAACACCGATATGACAGAAACTAGGGCGGCAAGAGTGAAACAAAACACTAGGCGAGAGGCCGAGCCTTCCACCCTTTACCAATTATATAGATGCATTAAGATAACATGGCAATATAATGATATCCCAACAAGTAAGTAAATGTTCCAACAAGGAACGGCCTCCAATCTTCACCTGCAACTAGCAACGATATAAGAGGGGTTGAGCAAAGCGGTAACATAGCCAATCAACGGTTTGCTAGGACAAGGTGGGTTAGAGGTTTGACATGGCAATTTGGGAGGCTTGAAAGCAAGTGGTAGGCATCGTAGCATTGGCATAGCAAAGAGCGAGCATCTAGCAAAGCAAAGATAGTAGTGATTTCGAGGGTATGATCATCTTGCATGCAAAGTTGTCAGAGTTGACTGGATCCTCGAAAGCAAACTCAACGGGCTCCTCATTAGCGAACTTGTCTCCCAGCTCTACCCAAACACGACAAACAAGCAACAAGGACACAATCAACCACGTGCAAGGATCAAACAATATGATGCAAAGATGATATGCTATGCGGGATGCATATGCAAGATTTTACAAGGGATACATGAACCTGGCCTCAACTTGGGAATCCAAGTGTGCCACTGGAAAGATGAGATGAAATCGCATGAAAACGATATAAAGAACGTTGGAATCGGAGTTACGGTTTGGAAATGGCAAGCGTTTCAAGTATGACACCGGTCTGCGATTTACAGCAAGTAGCCATCTAAATGCAATGAGATGAACAAGCTACAACACCCAAACATGGCATAAAAATACTTGGCAGGAATGCATTCAAGATGCTTAACAAAAGTCTAGGAGTGAGCTACGGCCAATTCATCTATTAACAGGTTCAAACAAGCATGGCAAAAATGCATATGGCAAACAGATTTCAGACTTAGTGAAATTAACACTTGTGTGGTATTTCAGATCAGGTAGCAGTCTTCGGAGCAACAAAACTACATTCTACAGGACCTGAACATGGCAAAGCAAAGCATGGCATGGAGCTACTCAAAGAACTTAACAAAAGTCCCTTAGTGACCTTGAGCCAAAAGGGATCAGAAAACACAATTGCAAGCATGTGAACATGGCAAAAACATAATCAGTTCTCAGACTTAGTGAAAACTGGAGCATGCTGAAAACAGATATCAAGTAGGCATGTTCACGAGCTCGATGCACTCACTACGGAGCAAGTCATGATAAACTAAGCATACACCCATCAAGAATACACAAAATTCAAGCTAGACATGGCAATAACAATAACATAGCATGCACGATCAACTGCAACATCATCGGCAAAATCGCTAACAAGTAGACAATCTGCCCAGATTCACGAAGTAGCAAAAGTAGTGCTCGATTGACTCAAGCTAGGGTGCTCCATAATTGCAAAAAAAGACATGGATGGATAGAGCACTACAAGATTAACAAAACATCCTTACTGATCATCCTCAAAAGAGGCACGGATCACTAGGAAACAACATGAACATATGGCCCTATGAGATAAACAGGTCAAGGACTTAGTGGAAATGCTAAGTCCCTGAAATCAGCATTACCAAGTGCCTCACTTTGCAAGCTTGTGCTAGTCACCACACACATCACAAAAATAGATGGGTTGCACCTCTGGAAAGATGGCAAAACCCTTACCAAAACATATGTAGAGCTCATGGGCATATCATGCACACAATAAACATGGCAAAAATGACAAATATCTAAATGGAGTAGCAGATCTGACAATTATCTCAAGTAGCCCTCTTCTAACAGCATTTCGGGCATCAAGATGAACTGAAATGAAAATGATGCAATGGAATGAAATGATATACTCTCTGAGATGAACATGTATGCAAATGCAATGCACATGATGACATGATATGAGATGCATGACAACGACAACAATACACAGAGACAAAAACCCGAACCCGAGAAAATAAAATAACTTAACACCGGAAACGGCAAGAGTTGGAATACATATTGGAAAGTCATATCCGGGGTGTTACACCACTTTTACATAAAGCATTGTTGTGTTCACACCATTAGAGTTGCTTTAGCTCAATTCTTAGAGTAAAGCTCCCCCTAGATGTGAGATCCCCCCCTAAGAGGGATGAACTAACCTTGGGTTTTGTCGATGATGACTTCATGTAGATGTTGAAGATGTGGATGCTCAATGTTGATGTAGATCATTTGGAGCTATCCATTGGAGTGAGTTGCACTTTCAATACCTACACGGGTTAGTCCCACAAGGAACAAACAAGGATATCCATAGAAATAAAGTGATGCACACACAAGATGATGTCTATGAAAGCTTTTAGGTTACCTTGTCCCTTGTCTTACCAACAAGAGGGTTTGTGACTCCTTGAACTAGTGCAAAATGTGGAAGTTGATTGCACTTGTTCTTGCCAAGATGATAAGAGTGAAGTATGTTGGCGGAGTCACCCTCAAGAACTCTCTAGTTCTTCTTCTTCGGGATCCACACCATCTTGATGGGAATCCTCGATGTTGTAGTTGTACTTGATGAAGTGGAACTTGAAGTAGTCTTGGGAACCCACTTGACCAAGGCCTTAGGAGCTTCTTCAAATGCATCAGTTTCCTCTTGAAGCTTGTCCTTGCCTTTTTGCTTGTGGTCTTGTGGTGGAAGATCATCTTGAGCTTGTGTCCCTTTGAAAGAAGTAGGATCATACTTCTCTTGTTGAGGAACAAACTTTGTCTTGGGGTATTGATCTTCTTCCCACTCAACTCCATTGGCATTGAACTCTCGTTCAAAACCAACACCTTGATTCTTCCGGTGCCTTCCTTGCTTGCGTGCAATTTCCTCGAATTGCTTACTTCCGGCAAGGCTCTTGTAAACACCTTTCTCTATAATTCCCTTCAATAAGCTTTTTTCTTGCTCAAGTGTAACTTGGCTAAGAGAATCATTAGTGGAATCAAGAGAACTACTAGAAGCAACAATATTGGATTTAGCATGATTATTGTTACTACTAGAGGAAGAATCTTTCTTGTTCTTGTTACTAGACTTGACTTGAGGCATGTAAGTGGATAAGAGTAAACGCTTGGCAATGTAAGAAGAACTTCTCTTACGAAGATCATCATTGATTGCTTTTAAGAACTCATGCTCTTGCTCAAGGTTGAGCTTTTCAAAGCGTAATTTATCATGAGTCCTTAAAAGTTCTCGATGATCTCCTAAGATAGTTTCATGAGCTAACTTAAGAGTGTTTAGTTCTTTAGTTAGAGACTCAATCTTCTCCTTATCATTGTCATTCGTTTTATCTTGATTAGCATGATTAATCGACGTTTCATCACAGTATTCATCACTAGAGTTGTCAACAAGTAAATCATCATCACCTAACAAGTCATCTTCATCACTATTGAAATCAACATACTCGGGGTGTGATACCTTTGGGCCTTTAGCCATGAAGCATGTTCTAACTCCTTCATTTGGTGAGTCAAATATGTCGTAGGAGTTGGTTGTCACAAGTGCTAGACCGGCAACACCTTCATCTTGAGTATATTCGGAGTCGGAGTGATAGCTTCTCTCGGAGTGGTTGTCGGAGTTGGAGCCGGATACCCATTCACCAACATGAGCTTGATGTCTTCGTTTTGTGTAGCTCCTTGATGACTTGTCCTTTCTTTCCGAATCCTTGCTTCTCCGTGAGGGTCTTCGTTCATAACGATCATCTCTACTCCTTCTTTCTCTAGATGGTGATTCTTCTCTTCTACTTCTTCTCTTGGGATAATCTTCTCTTCTCTTGCAGGGGGCCATACACTCATTGGAATAGTGTCCGGGCCTTACACAATTGTAGCAGTTTCGCTCTCGACTAGAAGATCTTTTGTCATTGTAGGACCTTGACTTGGAGCTTCTCTCTTTGCTTCTACTCTTGTATAACTTGTTAAAGTTCTTCACCATTAAGCTCAATTCTTCATTGAAGGTTTGTTTCTCACTTGATGATGTGGGGGCTTCATATGAGGCTTTGTAAGCACCACTTGATTTGTTGTGAAGTTCCTCTTTATCCTTGAGTGACATCTCATGAGCAACAATTCTTCCGATGACTTCCGTTGGCTTGAGATCTTTGTAATTTGGCATCGTTTGGATCAATGTGCACACGGTATCATATTTTCCATTCAAGGTTCTTAGGATCTTCTTGATGATGAATCTATCGGTCATCTCTTCACTCCCTAAGCTGGCAATCTCATTTGTGATAAGAGCAAGCCTAGAGTACATTTCAGCAACACCTTCACCATCCTTCATTTTGAACTTGTCAAGTTGACTTTGAAACACATCCAATTTGGATTCCTTGACGGAGTCGGTACCTTCGTGCATATCAATCAAAGTATCCCAAATTTCCTTTGCATTCTCAAGACGGCTGATTTTGTTGAATTCTTCGGGGCACAATCCGTTAAAGAGGATATCACAAGCTTGAGCATTGTATTGCAGCATTTTCAACTCTTCCGCGGTGGCTTCACGGTTCGGTTCTTTCCCGTCAAAGAATTCACCTTGCAAGCCAATACACACAATAGCCCAAACGGCGGGGTTATGTCCAAGAATATGCATTTTCATCTTATGCTTACAACTAGCAAAATTAGTGCCATCAAAGTAAGGACCTCTACGGTGACAATTTCCCTTGCTAGACGCCATACTCTCCTAGGTTGTGAAACCAAGGCTATGACCGCCAAAAGCTATGGAAATCAAAGCAAATGGAGACCAACGCTCTGATACCACTTGTAGGATCGAAAGTATGTCTAGAGGGGGGTGATTAGACTACTTGACCAAATAAAAATCTAGCCTTTTCCCAATTTTAGTTCTTGGCAGATTTTAGCTATCTTAGCACAAGTCAAGAAATCTCCACACAATTCAAGCAAGCATGCAAAAGAGTATATGAGCAGCGGAAAGTAAAGCATGCAACTTGCAAGAATGTAAAGGGAAGGGTTTGGAGGATTCAAACGCAATTGGAGACACAGATGTTTTTGTCGTGGTTCCGATAGGTGGTGCTATCGTACATCCGTGTTGATGGAGACTTCAACCCACAGAGGGTAACGGTTGCGCGAGTCCACGGAGGGCTCCACCCAAGAAGGGTCCATGAAGAAGCAACCTTGTCTATTCCATCACGGCCGTCACCCACGAAGGACTTGCCTCACTAGCGGTAGATCTTCATGAAGTAGGCGATCTCCTTGCCCTTACAAACTCCTTGGTTCAACTCCACAATCTTGTCGGAGGCTCCCAAGTGACACCTAGCCAATCTAGGAGACACCACTCTCCAAGAAGTAACAAATGGTGTGTTGATGATGAACTCCTTGCTCTTGTGCTCCAAATGATAGTCTCCCCAACACTCAACTCTCTCTCACAGGATTTGGATTTGGTGGAAAGAAGATTTGAGTGGAAAGCAACTTGGGGAAGGCTAGAGATCAAGATTCATATGGTTGGAATGGAATATCTTGACCTTAACACAAGTGTAGGTGGTTCTCTCTCAGAAAATGTGTATTGGGAGTGTAGGTATGTTCTTGTGGCTCTCTCCACGAATGAAGAGTGGGTGGAGGGGTATATATAGCCTCCACACAAAATCTAACCGTTACACACAATTTACTAAACTCGGTGAGACCGAATCATAAAACTCGGTCGGACCGATTCGGTTCAATATGTGAACATTAGTCTTTTCGGCGGGACCGACATGTCAACTCGGTGGGACCGATTTCATTAGGGTTAGGGCATAACGTAATCTCGGTGAGACCGATCACACAAACTTGGTAAGACCGATTCCTGTAATAGGCAAACAGAGAGTTGGTCAGGCAAACTCCATGGGACCGATCGCTCATTTCAGTGAGACCAAAATGTTACGAAAGGGAACAGAAAGTTTGCATTGCAAACTCGGTGGGACCGATCGCTCATCTTGGTTAGACCGAAACGTTAAGAAGGGAAATAGAGAGTTTGCAATCCCATATTGGTGAGACCGAACTGATTAGGGTTTCTGGCTATGGCTATGTCTAGTGAACTCGGTGGCGCCAGAAAGATCAAATCGGTGGGGCCGAGTTTGACTTTTGGTTTAGGTCATATGTGGATGTGGGAAGGTAGTTGAGGATTTTGGAGCATATCACTAAGCATTTTGAGCAGGCAAACCATTAAGGAACACCTCATCCATCCTTGATAGTATTGGCTTTTCCTATAGACTCAATGTGATCTTGGATCACTAAAATATAAAATGTAGAGTCTTGAGCTTCAGGCTTGAGCCAAACTTTTTGTCCTTAGAATTTTGAGTGATCCACTTTCCTCGTCCATGCCATGCCATTCATTGAGCTTTTCCTGAAATATCAATCTTGGAATAATGTTAGCTCAATGAGCTATATGTTGTTAGGAATTACCAAAACCACCCAGGGATAGTTGCACTTTCAGAACCCTAGGCCTTGTTTCCTAGCATTGCAATACCGTTTTCGCTCACTTTTATCATTAGTTACCTTGCTGTTTTTATATTTTCAGATTACAAAAACCTATATCTACCATCCATATTGCAGTTGTATCACCATCTCTTCGCTGAACTAGTGCACCTATACAATTTACCATTGTATTAGGTGTGTTGGGGACACATGAGACTCTTTGTTATTTGGTTGCAAGGTTGTTTGAGCGAGACCATCTTCATCCTACTCCTCCCACGGATTGATAAACCTTAGGTCACCCTCTTGAGTCAAATTTGCTACTGTCCTACAAACCTCTGCACTTGGAGGCCCAACAACGTCTACAAGAAGAAGGTTGTGTAGTAGACATCACTTCTTTGGCAAAGTTCGATGGATTTATTTATCTTAAAATGGAGTAGTGCTTTGCAGTTGGGTTCAATCTTGCTAACCCAGTGACAATAAGGGCAAAGACACGTATTATATTGTTGCCACTAAGGACAAAATGAAGGGGTCTCGTCATATTGATTGATGTTATTCTGTCTACATCATGTCATCTTGCTTATTGCAATGATGTGTTTCTTGTGAACTTAATACCTCGAGTTGAATGCTGGATAGCGGTTTTGGGATGGAGTGTAGTAGTAGATATAGTTGGATTAACAGTCTACTTATCACGGACGTAATGACTATATGAGATTATAGCATGAATGAGCATAGTCATAAATATTGCAATTTAATAGCTGCCTAACTGGAATTTGTTTATCATGCTATTTGCTTGTTTTCAAGAGAGATGCCACTAGTGAACCTATGGTCCCTTGGGTCTATTCTCCATTATTGAATTCTTCTACACAATTGATGTTGGTATTGCTCTACCTTGCTACTATTTATCTCTATCAATTGCATTTAATCTTGTAATTAGCAAGACAAGGGGCTTGACAACCCTATTGCCATGTTGGGGACAAGTGTGTTTGTGTCGTGTGTGCAGGTGATGTTCACTTTGTAAGCTTGTGGGACTTCTACTAGATTGATAACCTTAGTTCTCTAACTGAGAGAAATACTTGCTACTGTTCTGCTTCACCCTTACACATTGGGAATCCCACCAAGTTCTGCTCGAGCAAGCAAGATTTCTAGCATAGTTGTCGGCGTGTCTTCTACTTAATAAATAGGCGCCTTCGTACCATCACACTGCATTCTTTTTATCTATCTTGCCTAGTTACTTTTGCCTCTTTTGCTTGCGAAAATCTTCAAAAATACCTTTTGTTGTTATTTCTTATCTTGTTGCAATCATGTCTACTGCTAATAATGCTAAGTTATGTGATTTCACTAGTACTAATAATAATGATTTTACTAGTACTCCTATTGGTCCTCTCGCCACTAGTGTAGAGTCTTATGAAATTAAAGCTGCTTTGGTGAATCTTGTTATGAAAGAACAATTTTCTGGAAATTACAATGAAGATGCTCTTCTCATCTCAATACTTTTGTTGAACTTTGTGATATGCAAAAAAAATAAAGATGTGGACAATGATATTATAAAAGTGAAATTATTTCCTTTTCCTTAAGAGATAGACTAAGGAATGGCTAGTGTCTTAAACTAAAAATAGCATTGATTCTTGGACTAAGTGTAAAGATGCTTTTATTGGAGAACCATCCTCGTTCCCTGATCCTTTACAAGAAAATAATAAGGGTGAATTTCAAAGAAAGTATCATTATCAATGGCAAGGTGACTGGAAAAGAATCAAACTCTTAGTAGCCTTAGGTACATGAAGTATGTTGTTTAGATGAATGTCAAAATCAGAGGTATGACTAGTTGAATGAACAACATGATTGATAGTCATACCTGATCCACCAGCTGTATGAATCGTCGGAGTACTTTTCATGGGCCGTTAGCTTCTCCAAATTGTTGGTGATATGGTCAGGCGCCCCATTGTCCATATACCAGTTGGTATTTACCTCGTACTAGGGTGCAACAACATTGGTTGACCTTTCTTCTGTCCTTTGGTAGGAAGAGTCGAACCTTTTCCAGCACTTCCATGCCAGATTCCCTCCCTTGCCACAAATTTGATAGATGACATTGGTTGCGGCGGTATTGTTGTTGTAGTTACCACCACTGTCATTGTAGTTTCCAACACCGTTGTTGTTGCCACCTCCGCCGCCTAGCTTGGAGAAGTTGCGACAATGGCCACCGTTGTTTCTGATGACGCTGGATTGTTTGGTGAAGTGGCCGCGAGCAATGGCGTTGGTGGACGATTGAGAGTCCCCGCCACAGAGGTTCATGCGTGTCTCAAAGTTGAGGAACTGAGAGTACAACTCTGGGATGATGACTGGCTCCACCCTCAAACACATGGTGGAGACTACCGGGTCGAATTCTTCATCAAGCCCGTCGAGGACGATGTGGGATACGGTGTCTTCCTCTTCTACTTTATTTCCTACAGCCATTCATTCATCACAAAGATACTTGATCTTACCCACGTACTTTATGATGCATGCATTGCCCTTCTACAGGTTTGCGAGCACCATTCGGACATTGACAGTCCTTGCACGGGTTCGGGAGGTGAGCATGCCCTCCATGGTGTTCCACAGCTTTGCCGCTGTGTGTCAGGAAGCCACCTAGATTGCCATCTCTCGTGGTATCGTGGTCAGCAAGTAGAAAAAAACATGTTGATCTTGCGCATACCACGTTTGGAGGTCAGGGTTAGGCGTCTTGGATGTCGTCTTGTCATCGTCGGAGGTGGCGTTATTGGTTGTGGGAGGGGGCTTCTTTATGGTGTCGAGGTAGTTCGCCATCTGTGCTCCTCTAATGCCAGAGAGGACGGTCACCCACCACAACACCCGATCCCCCTTGGTGAGCTTCTTGGATGTGAAGTGAGCAAATGGAGATGAGGGGAAGGAACTTGAAGAACTAGCCAGAGACGCAATACTGGAATAAGGAAGTGCAAGTTGGCGATTGAAGCAAAGGAAAGATGATTGTGAGGCTAGCTCTGATTACCATGTAAAAGTATATACGTGAGGCATATGCATCATCAGCACGGACACGTGTGTGTTACTAGTAAAAGTGCACGTGCAATGCACGTCTCCACATGTTCATCAGTACAAATAAAATTAGTAATAATAATACTAAGAGAGTGGCTTCTGAAAATTCAGTTTGTGAAAGTGCATGAACAGTTCGCCTCTCTCAAAACTGCGACGCCCCCCACCATCCTGAGCCGCTGACCCTGATGCTTGGGAAAATCCGCCAGGCCATCAGGGAGCAAAGTTTCAAAGATAGCACATCATATGGGGGGGGGGTCCTCCCTGTAGACGAACATAAAGTTTCTTTTGTGTGCGAAGAATTACTGAGATCTGCAATGAAAACGGTATTATTATTTTGTCAAAGTGTGGTAGTGGGGATGGTCCAAAGTATAGGAATGAAATGCCAGTATTTTGTTGATGAAATTGTAATGTTGAAGTTATCTTGTGTGAAATGAAAATGGCATTAAATATACCAGTGATTCTGCCTGTAGGTGCAATGGGCGTGATGTATGGTGCATATTCAGTGAAACATGATAAAGCAGTTTGCTCATTTTAACATTTCACTCTCACATAGAGTAGTTTGACCAGCTTGGCATTACCACACAGATCATAAAAGCACATGGCTAACATTTCTTTTACATGAAAGAGAAAACTTTATTGCAACACGCTGTTAAACAATTTACAAAATATTCCAAGGCAAGGCGCTTGGTATCATCTAACCAGAAACCAATGACGCCTGCATAGCTAAACTATGGACTACTAAAGGATTACACTCTCCTTATACCCTTGAAAGAAACCCTGAAATAGCATGGAGAAGCAAGTTTCTTCTTTACTTTGTCGAACAGGAAACACAAGGAGGAGAAATCCCTCTTATTCACGGAGATCGCCAGTTCAAGATCCAGAAAGGCACATGATTCCAATTGACCCTGCCAACAAAGAGAGTGTCAAATTAATTAATGAGACAAAAAATTCTTAGGTGAAGAAGTATTTAACGACAATATAGAAACGACGCCTTCTATAGTATAAACCAGTCTGCAATGTCAAACATGGTTCTGTGCAATCTAAGGCTAGCAGAATCAAACAATGTATGTCTAAATTTCAGCTTAGTGAAGCAAATTCATGGCTTGCACATAAAAATGATTCAGTGTATTCATCATAGAACAAGGACCTGAATCTAATAGATGATATTCTAGACACAAACCTATAACTACACCAATAAAAAAGTTGACAATAGTAGCGCAACACTCCATCCATACTTTCTCTGAAGAGAAAACAGTATGTGTTCAAGTATTTGTAGAACAGATTAGAATATAAAGCCTATTGCTATTCATGATTCTGATATATGCTTATACTTATATAAAAAGATCACAACAGTTATCAACATACCAATATTATAAGACAAAGCAAAGCATGCTCACATATATGAAACAGAGGCAGTGCTGCATTCTGTACACTAATCATGCCAAAAACTCCTTATAGACAATATTTTTGGTACTTTTTCCCGATGGGTCAATATCCTTATTTGGCTTGGCAAGTATTCTTGTTGTTTGCCTTGATATTCCTCGAGACAATGCAACATATAGTTGACCGTGAGAGAAAACAGGTTCTGGAAGGTAGATACCAACATGTGGAATGGTTTGGCCTTGAGCTTTATTGATTGTCATTGCAAAGCTAAGACGAATTGGAAATTGCTTTCTCTTGAACTTGAAGGGAAGCACATCATCTTCAGTCCGGCCACCAGGCATGATAGAAGCTGCAATGCCAGATGTTGCTGTTGCAATGGCTATCAACCCCATGGATCGTACTTTAGCCAATAAAGCTTTATAAAGGTACGTCTTTCCTGTACCTCCTAGACCATCGATGAAGAAGACCTTACCCTTCGTGTGCAATACATGATCCATTATTTCATCAAAAGCAAGTTGTTGTTCATTGTTTAGAGTTGCCTCCAGCTCCAAGTCTTCTTTAGCAACTTTAATAGACATTTCTTCAGTCAGTTCTTTAGCCTCTAAGCTATCTAGGTCATCAGCATCCAATAGATTTGGAAGATCAAAGGTCTTGATGTCCTTTCCCATGGAATATAACAAATCTTGAATATCTCCAAGCACCAGTTTCTCGACTGCTTCATCACTTATGCTCTCCCTAAGAAAATCATCAGACATTGCTTCAAAGTGTTTGTTCCATAATGCACGAACATTTGTAACTCCGCAAAATGCCAAAACTGTAGCAAAAAGCCGTCTAAGTGCATAGGGCATTTGAAATGTAGCAGCTTTAGTGAGACAGTCAAAAATACTATTATCCGCTTCTATGAGACCCCTTCTCTCCGCAGCTTCTCTAAATGTGGAGAAAATAACACCATCAACAGTACGTAAATCATCAAAAGATGTGGGCCCCCTCACATGGTTTAGCAATATTCTCAAGTAATAGCGTTCTCCTTCTGCAGGGTGAGCCGCAACAAGTTGACCTATTTGAATTCTCTGGGTGCGTCATTTCCATGTTTTGCGGTTCCTTTGCCATGTATAAAATTCAGGGAATTCCTTATATAGGAAATTTCTAGCATATGGATCAATGGAATTCATTCTAAAAAACTCGGTAAGCATTGTCTTGGAAGATGATTCTATACTAATCACATTTTCCAAATTATCGCAGTCTTTATAACAGACCGTATGCAAATTTGGCAAATGGACCTGTAACTGTAGGACAGGAGGTGACAAATCGTTTCGTCCCAGTAATTGGATGATCCGCTGAACCAAGAATATTTTGCGCTGAAATGAATGGAATATTTCGAACAATCTGTGAGCATTCTTTTTAACACACAAGGCATAGGTTTATTTTCATTTATATATCAACATCTAAGAAGCTGTAATATTGTTTAAAAAATATGGTGACAAAAAATATTAAAAATATACCTTGTTTTCTCTTTGATAAACTATGTGAGTCAACCACATTTGTAATATCTTGAAAAGGAGCCCGTCTTGGCATTCCAATGGATGTTGTATGGTTACTTGAATTTCCTTTCACTTGCTTCCTAGATAATTGTCCGCAATATAAGTCACTGAGCAACATAGTAGACACCATTAGCACAAGCATAGGAAGATAATGCAGCAGTATATACACGCCAAGCTTAAGTTACATCAAAATTATTGCAACAAACCATTTTTTTTTGCATATTACTTGATACAAACTCCAATAATATTAGACAGTATTGATGCTTTGGTCAGTACATATTTTGTCATGGTACAGTGGAACATGCACGCATTTATTATATATATATATATATATATATATATATATATATATATATATATATCAAACGTTAAAATCAATGAAGACGAGCTTTTAAATGGCTATAACACTTACACAGAAGTATATCAGAAATGAAACGAAAAAAAAACTTTGTGGACATAAACTCAAACACGTGGTGGGCAGAATATGCTCTGACATATTTCTTGATTTCTACACTGAAATACAAAATATGGGTTCAGATTCATGGCATCTAATATACAGTAATAGAAGATATATAGAAAATTAAAGAACTTAGCACCACCTCTATAATTTTTCAATGGTATCTTACCTCTTCACATCGAAGCTGCCGGCGCGTGAGGTTGTGCTCATATCGGTTGGGCTGCACTGGTATACCATCCGGCTGCTAGCACCTGCAGCGGCAACAACTTCCGGGGTGGATTGGCCTGAGGCACATATGGGCGGAGATGCCAGGAAGCGGTGGCGGTGAGCACGTGGAACAGTACTCAGGGATGGTAAGCGCCTGAGGGGAAACTTCTGGGCAGCCCAAGTTTGAGCGATTGGAGTCGAATTGGCACAGATGAGAAACTGGGGAGCTCTTGTCGCGGCCGGCGGCCGGCGGCCGGCGGTGGAGGGCCGAGCTGTCGAGTTGTGGCGGCGCGAGTACGGAGCGACAGCGGGGGCGTGCAGATCCGAAGAAACAGAGTCTGCTTCAGCGAAGAGAGATGGTGCGGGGCTTGTTTTTTGTATCAGTATTTTATTTAGGTGGGGACACTCTAGGTGCTTCCAGAAAACCATTCGCGCGCGATGATGGCGCCCAAAACTTGAGCGCGCGCGGGACGACTGCAAATCCGTGAGATCTTAGCCGTTCGATTGGGTCTAGTTAATATCTGACGGTCGATTTTAGCACAACGAGCTGAATCAACGGCTGATATTTGGTTTGGGATGATAGGAGGAGATAGAAGGGAACCAAATTCAAAACTCGTACACTATAGAGTAGTATAGAAATAGATTGACAAGATTACAATGTGCGGCAGGTTGTTAGTAGTCTTGATCCCAGCCTTGTACTCCCTCCATCTGAAATTACTTGTCGTAGAAATGGATGTATCTAGACGTTTTTTTAGTTCTAGACACATCCATTTCTATTTATTTTAGCGACAAGTAATTACAGATGGAAGGGGTACAACACAACGCACATGCACACATACAACGTAACTACTGGAGTATAATGTTTAACCTTGTCCCATAGCTTGAGTTTTTGGGTTAACTTTCTGGTGCGTGCAGTTATATATGGTATCGGAGCCGAGAGGTCTTGAGTTCAAGACCCGGCTAACACAATGTGAAAATAAAAGAATTCAACCCACTTTTGGTCCACGTTTAGGCCTGAGGGACGCGAGGGAGAGTGTTGAAGTATAAATGCATAGCCTACCTTTCCTCATCAGCTTGAGCTTATGGGTGAACTGATTAGGTGCATAAATTTGCAACCAAGATATTCATAGTTCAACACCTAGTAAACGCATTAAATAATTGCGGCATGCCCTCGCTTTCTCTGCCCATGTTATAAACTCCAACGGAGCATAGACGTGAAGGGGAGTATTGGAGTATAATGTCCGACCCTATGCTATATCTTGAGCTTTTGGGTGAACAGGCTAGTATGCAGTTCTACAATAACACACATGCCTTCCGACGACGCCAGATGCACCGCCAGGACAGGGCTTAGACAGGAAAAACCTTCATCTTGTCTTTCTGAGCAAGACACAAACCTAACTAAACTCAAAAACACACCTAAAATGGGGCCCTCACATCGGCAAGGTTTGGGATTCACCTTGTTTCCAAGTCCCTAAAGCAACATGAGAGAGATACAATGACAACATCGCAGACGTGAGGCTGGAGACAACAATCCTAAGTTCTTCTTTTGAAATAAGGAAAGAATGTGCTTCCAAGAGCTAAAAATCCACTCCCTCGTGTAAAAAACATGAAAAATAATCAATATGTACAAAATCAATCCTCAAAGGTGGTGATTTCTGCAAGGACGTGGCTCGCTAGCGCTCGTGCGCTCATACGCGGGAGAGAGCGCTCTCCCATATAAGGAAGGACCACCCCGCGCTATCGAGGACAACCAAAAAAGGAAGCCGAATGCGCGTGCATAACTATCCCACCTGTTGGGGAACGTAGCATGCAATTTTCAAATACGATCATGCAAGATCTATCTAGGAGATGCATAGCAACAAGAGGGGGAGAGTGTGTCCACATACCCTCGTAGATCGAAAGCAAAATCATTAGGTTAACGCGGTTGATGTAGTCGAACGTCTTCACGATCCAACTGATCCAAGTACTGAAGGTACGGCACCTCCGTGTTCAGCACACGTTCAGCTCGATGACGTCCCTCGAACTCTTGATCTAGTAGAGCGTCGAGGGAGAGTTCTGACAGCACGACGGCATGGTGATGGTGATGTTCTCACCCTCCGAGCATTTCCTCTCCATTGAAGAGATCTCTCCTCTCTTCCTTGTCCTGTCTGGGTCTAAGCGGTAGTACCGCGCACCCAGCGGTAGTACCACTGAGGAGCCAAGCGGCAGTACCGCTCCGCAGCGGTAGTACCGCGCACCCAGCGGTAGTACCGCTGAGGAGCCAAGCGGCAGTACCGCTCCGCAGCGATAGTACCGCCCTTGGCTCCACAG
This sequence comes from Triticum aestivum, assembly GCF_018294505.1. Lineage (NCBI taxonomy): Eukaryota > Viridiplantae > Streptophyta > Magnoliopsida > Poales > Poaceae > Triticum > Triticum aestivum. The sequence continues at coordinate 148,152,549 of NC_057797.1, forward strand.
CAGTAGTACCGCTGGGGGCCTGGCACCTCCGCCTTGTCCTCAACATATTTGAGAGATCCCTTCTCTCTCTCTCGCGCGCGCGCCCCAGCGGTAGTACCGCACTGCCTGTGGTACTACGGCCGATGGGTCACAAGCGGCAGTACTGCTCCACAGCGGTACTACCGCCCTTGACCCCACTGCTGTAGTACCGCTGGGTAGTCTGGCTCCTACCGCCTCGATTCGAGAGGTCTTTTTCTCGTGTTGGGTTTTGCGACACTAGTCATGGTTGTAGTGGCGGTAGTACCGTTCCAGGAGCGGTAGTACCGCCCTACCACCGCAGTTGTACCGCATTTGGGCCCGTTCCCTACTAAGTCTCCTCAGCGCGGCAGTACCGCTGGCTGGCGCGGCAGTACCGTCGCCTGGCGGTAGTACCACCCCCTCTCAACGGTAGTACCGCCCTGTGCGGGGCTGGTTGGTGGGGGGCAACAGGATTGTTGCCCCCACTATAAAAGGGATTCCCCTTCCTCCTTCTCACCTACCTCTTCCTCCCCCAAGCTCCATTTATTGCTCAAGCTCCATTAAATACTCCAAGCTACATTTTTCCCGATCTATCTCCCTAGCCAATCAAACTTGTTGATTTGCTCGGGAGTGGTTGAGAAGGCTCCGATCTACACTTCCACCAAGGGATTTTCGATTCCCCACTCATCCCTAGCGGATCTTGTTACTCTTGGGTGTTTGAGCACCCTAGACGGTTGAGGTCACCTCGGAGCCATATTCCATTGTGGTGAAGCTTCGTGGTCTTGTTGGGAGCCTCCGATTAAGTTGTGGAGATTGCACCAACCTTGTTTGTAAAGGTTCGGTCGCCGCCTTCAAGGGCACCAATAGTGGAATCATGGCATCTCGCATTGTGTGAGGGCGTGAGGAGAATACGGTGGCCCTAGTGGCTTCTTGGGGAGCAGTGTGCCTCCACACCGCTCCAACGGAGACGTACTTCCCCTCAAAAGGAAGGAACTTCGGTAACACATCCTCGTCTTCACCGGATCCACTCTTGGTTATCTCTTACCTTTACTTGTGCAAGCTCTTTAGTGTCTCTACCCTTGCTTGCTTGTATGCGTGTTGTTATTGCCTCATATAGGTTGCTCACCTAGTTGCACATCTAGACAACCTACTTTGATGCAAAGTTTAATTTGGTAAAGAAAAGCTAAAAATTGGTAGTTGCCTATTCACCCCCCTCTAGTCAACCATATCGATCCTTTCAATTGGTATCAGAGCCTCGTCTCTTTATTAAGGAATTTACCGTCCAAAGAGTATGGTTGATACCGTAGACGGTGTGGAGGAACACTCCGGTGTGAATCCGATCTTGTCTACGGGAGATGGGGGAACTTCGGTCTCTCGTGAGGAGTTCAATGTGGCCTTGGAGACATTGAAAACCTCCATGACGACCGAAGTTGAAAGCATGTTTACTAAATTTCTTGAGGGGATTAAACTATCCACCGCACCATTGAAAGTGGGTGATCCCGCCAACAAGGTGTCGGATGCTATCCCCGACAAGGGGGAAGCTAGTAGTGAAAAGGCTCCTTCTTCTAGTGGCAAGAATGGCACCGACATCTTTGCCCATGTGGAACCACCACTTGTTTATGGTGGACCGGTTCCATCCACTCATTTGAATCATGCCGGTGCTCCCCCTAAGATTGTGAAAAATGAGGATTTTGATTCTTGGGTTTACCGCTTTAAACGTCATTTAAATCATGTGAACACTAACCTTTGGAGAATCATTGAAGAAGGTTTCTATCCACATGATCCAAGCAACTTCACTCCTCGAGAAGCCGCGGACAATCAATTCAATGAGAATGCTCTCTTCATCATTCAAGATGCAAATCCACCCGAAGACCTACCTCATCTTCGTCCCTTCGCCTTGGCCAAAGATGCATGGCATTGTGTCGTGTCTCTCTACAGGGGAAGCGCAAGCATTCAACGCTCCAACTATGAAGTGGTACAAGATGAGGCCGATGAGTTTGCAATGAAGGAAGATGAAGAACCTCGTGAGCTTTATCGGAGATTAACCAAACTCGCGGTCTCTCTACGAGATCATGGGAGCAAGGACACGGATGACAATTGGATCAAGTGCAAATTCCTCAAGGCAATGATGCCCTACCACAAGGCCATGTCCTCCGTCATTCATCAAAGACCGGACTTCCACACCTTGACCTCAAGCGAAGTGTTGGATGAGTTTGTGGCCATGAACATTTTGGACAAGACCGCCGACAATGCGGTGCTCCGTTCTCAACGGGCAAAGAAGCCTAACCTTGCTTTGAGGGCCAAGCTCACCATGGAAGAAGAAGAAGAGGAAGAAGAGGAGAGCAACCCCGAAGATACGAAGTATGCATATCATGAACACATGGCACTTGCTTCAAGGAAATTTTGGAGCAAGAAAAACTCGAGGCCCAACTTTAGCAAAAACAACTCGAGTGGCACAAGAGGCAAGCAACGTGTAAGGACTTGCTACAATTGCGGCAATGTGAGTCATTTCATTGCGGAATGCCCGTATGAGAAGAGGGAAGACAATGGTGGCAAACTCATCCGAAAGGACAAGGCCAAGTCGTTCCCTAACAAGAACAACTTCACCAAGAAGACTCCTCCCAAGGCTTTGGTTGTGCAAGAAGAGTACAATGAGGATGATGACGATGATGAAGATGATGAGTCGGTTGCCATGGCCTCCGTTGCCATTGCAATAACGTCACGGGTGTCTCTCTTCGACTCACCCAACGAGAGCATCACCGCCAAGTGCCTCATGGCTAAATCCACCAACAAGGTAACCTCCAACATCAAACTACCATCATTAATCATCCTTCCCAAACGGATAGCATTAATGAACTTGAGGGAGCTAATGTGGAGGCTAACGAGTTTGAGGCCTTTATGGGCAAACTCAAGGGAAAATCCAAGAAGCACTTTGTTTCTCTCTTGGAACAACTTGGTGAGGCCAATGACATGATCGAGGCTCACGAAGACACCATCTCTAAGATGGAAGGGCATAGTCATGACTATGCCGATGAGATTTCGGATCTTTCCAATGCTCTTGAGGAAGAGCGTGGTCTTCATTTGGATCTTGAGGAGTCACACAATGTTGATCATGCTAAGTTAAAGAAAGATTATGATCATGCCCTCATTGTTTCTCGTGTGCTAAATTCCGATAAGGCCAAAGTCGGGGTTGATCTTGCTAGACTCAAAGAGGAGTTTGATATACTTGACAAGGCCCACAAGGCCTTGAAGGGTATTCATGCTAGTCTCAAGGAGTCTCATGATCAACTCCAAGTGAAGCTAACTAAGGAGAAAGCAACTTTTCCTCATATGGTTTTAATTGATAATACAAATGCAAATGCTACTAACCCGTGTTGTGAGCATATACATCTTGTTGAGGAAAATTCTAAGTTGAAGGAGCAACTTGAGAGAGGTCTTGCGACTTGCATACAAGGCAAGAAGAACCTCAACGATCTCTTGATCAACCAAAAGGGAGGTGTGGCCAAGGAAGGGGTTGGGTACGTGCCCGACTCCAAGAACAAGAAGAAGAATGACAAGACCAAACGACCTCCTCCCCTCATGCAAACCTTTGTGAGGGAGGGAGAGAGTACCCCCGAGGAGAAGAAGAAGAACAATGTCAAGAAGGGCAATGCCACCTCTCCCAACAAAGCCGGCGATTTTAATCCTTCTTATGTGTTATGCCGTGCTAGTGATGGGCATGTTTATGCCAAATTTGTTGGTTCTCTTCATGAGTACATCGAATGGTCTATTTGGGTTCCTAAGACCCTTGTTACTAACATCAAAGGACCCATTACAAAATGGGTACCTAAAACCAAGCATTGATCTCTTGTAGGTGTTTGCTTCCGGTGGTGGATCATGGTTGCTCGATACCGGAGCTACAAATCATATGACCGGAAGCAAGGACTTGGTGGTGGATGTGCACAAAGTTCCATCTATGCCCACCAATGTCGAGTGGGGTGACGCCTCATCCTCTAAGGTATTGGGACTTGGCAAGGTGGTCATCTCTCATGATCTCACGGTCGAGAAGGTCATGCTTGTTGAGTCCCTTTCATACAATTTACTTTCCGTTCGTCAACTTGCAATTATGGGCTTTGCCACTTTCTTTGATATCGATACCGTGGCCCTCTTGTGGAGCAAGACTCTTAAAGTAGCTTTTGTTGGGCATGTCGAGAACGGTCTATATGTGATTAACTTTTCGGAGCGACCCACTAAGACCGCGACATGCCTAATGGCTAAAGTTGATGTGGGATGGCTTTGGCATCGCCGTTTAGCCCATGTCAATATGAGATCTTTGCAAAGTCTTCTCAAGGAGGACCATGTACGTGGACTAACGAATGTTAGTTTTGTTAAAGATCGTGCTTGCAGTGCCTGTATCGAAGGAAAGCTACATGAGAAGGCTCACCCTCCCACTACTATCATTTATTCAAAGAGACCCTTGGAGCTCCTTCACATGGATCTTTTTGGGCCCCCATCCTTCGATAGTCTTGGAGGTAGGAAGTATTGCTTGGTGATTGTGGATGACTACTCAAGGTACACGTGGGTGTATTTCTTCAAGAGGAAGAGCGAGACCCAACAAACAGTCATTGACTTTGCAAATGAAGCACAACATCAACACAATGTAAAGATCTTGACAATAAGAAGTGACAATGGCACCGAGTTCAAGAACTACACCTTGGATGAATTTCTTAGTGATGAGGGAATCAAGCATCAATATTCCGCACCATACACCCCTCAACAAAACGGTGTTGTGGAGAGGAAGAACCGGATGTTGATGGATGCGGCAAGGACCATGATGGCGGAGTTCAAGTCTCCGTACAACTTTTGGGCCGAAGCCATCAACACCGCGTGTCATGCATCCAATCGGCTCTACCTTCGCAAGGGCCTGAACAAGACTCCATATGAGATACTCACCTGTAACAAGCCCAACCTCAAGTACTTCCGGGTATTCAGGTGTAAGTGTTTCATTCTCAAGAAAGGTGTTCGGTTGTCTAAATTTGAGGCTAGAGCTTATGAGGGCATATTTGTTGGTTATGCTACAAACTCTCATGCTTACCGTGTCCTCAATAAATCCACGGTACTTATTGAGGAGACGTGTAACGTGGAGTTTGATGAGAATAACGGCTCCCAAGTGGAGCAAAGTGGCACTTGTGATGTAGGTGATGAAATTCCTCCTCAAGCCATAAGAAGAATGGGTGTTGGTTTCATCCTACCCATTGAGGAACCCCTTGTGGCCGAAGGAGAAGGACAATGCTCCACTCAAGTGGAGCCATCACCAACCCAAGGCCCACACGCTTCCGAAGAACAAAGTGAAGGCCCTCAACCTCATGAACAAGACCAAGGGCAAGATCATTCTCAAGAGGGTGTTGACACACCAAGTGATGCCCAAGGTCAAGTTCTCTCCCCCGAGCAAGTTCAAGATCAAGAACAAGTTCATGACGATGCTCAAGATGATCAAGTAACCACTCCTCAACTCACCACCGAGGAGGAATTAGAGCGTCGTGCCGCCAAGGTTGCTTCCAAGCTGTCCACCAAGGATCATCTCGATCATGACGAATGTGCTTGGAAGCTTAAGAAAGGGGGTAAGCACTCGTAGACAATTAGCAAATTATTGTGAGCATCACGCGTTTGTCTCTTGTGTGGAACCCCACAAGGTCTATGAGGCGCTAGAAGATCCGGATTGGCTCAATGCCATGCACGAAGAACTCAACAACTTCGAGCGCAACAAAGTGTGGAGATTGGTGCCAAGGCCAACGGGGAACCACAATGTCATTGGAACCAAGTGGATATTCAAGAACAAGCAAGATGCCCATGGGATTATCATTCGCAACAAGGCTCGTTTGGTAGCACAAGGCCTCCCAAGTCAAGGGTATCGACTACGGTGAAACCTTTGCTCCCGTTGCTCATCTTGAATCCATTCGCATGTTGATTGCATATGCTTCTCATCATAACTTTAAGTTACAACAAATGGATGTGAAGAGTGCTTTTCTTAATGGTCCCATTAATGAATTGGTTTACGTCAAGCAACCCGCCGGGTTCGAGGATCCCTACTTTCCCGATCATGTGTATCAACTCGATAAGGCACTCTATGGCCTTAAACAAGCCCCATGTGTGTGGTATGACCACCTTACCGAGTTGTTACAAGACCGTGGTTTTGAAGTTGGGCTAATCGACCCCACTTTTTTTACTAAGAACGTCAAAGGGGAGTTGTTTGTGTGCCAATTATATGTTGATGATATTATCTTTGGTTCTCCTAACAAAGCTTTCAATGAGGAATTTGCCGCTCTCATGACCTCAAAGTTCGAGATGTCCTCCATGGGAGAGTTGAAGTTCTTTCTAGGGTTCGAAGTGAAGCAAAGAAGAGAAGGAACCTTCATCAATCAATCCAAGTACACTCAAGACATGCTCAAGAGATTCAAGCTAAGTGACGTCAAGCCGCCCTCCACTCCAATGCCCACCAAGTGCCAACTTGACTTAGATCCCAATGGTAAAGTGGTGGATCAAAAGGTATATCGTTCCATGATTGGATCCTTGCTTTACTTTGTGCATCTAGACCGGACATCATGTTGAGTGTGGGAATTTGTGCACGGTTTCAAGCTGCACCTAAGGAAAGTCACTATGTGGCGGTCAAACGAATCTTTCGATATTTAGCTCATACCCCAAACTTTGGCTTATGGTACCCAAGAGGATCAAACTTCAAGCTTGTAGGGTACTCGGATTCTGATTGGGCGGGATACAAAGTGGATAGGAAGTCCACTTATAGAGGGTGCCAATTCCTTGGTTGCTCTTTGGTAAGTTGGTCTTCCAAAAAGCAAAGTTGTGTGTCTCTCTCGTCCACTGAGGCGGAGTATGTTGCCGCCGGTAGTTGTTGTGCACAACTTCTATGGATGAGGCAAACTTTAAAGGATTACGGTGTCACTTGTGACAAAGTGCCTCTTTGGTGTGACAATGAAAGTGCCATCAAGATTTCTCTCAACCCAGTGCAACACTTCAAGACGAAGCATATTGAGATTCGGTATCACTTCATCCGGGATCACATTAGGCGAGGAGAGATCGAGCTCAACTATGTCAACACTCATGACAACCTTGCAGATATTTTCATGAAGCCCTTGGATGAAGCAAGATTTCGCGAGTTAAGGCATGAGCTCAATATCATTGATTCGAGCAATGTGGCTTGAACCCGTGCACACCCTACCACGCTCAATTTGTTGTCTAGTCTAGGTGTAGGCATGGACATAGGGGGAGTGTTGTTCTCTCAATGAACTCTCCCTCCCCCCATTATGCATAAATTGATCAAGTCTTTCACTTTAGCCATTGTTAATGGCACTTGTGCTTCAAAGACGAGTTTTGGTCATGGGCCCAAGGTTAAAATCTTCGCGGTGCCATACCTTTTGACTCAAACATAGGTGGCCTCGGCCACCGCCCTCGTTTGAAGAGGTGTGTCTTGGTCGTTTGCTGGTGTGTTTGTTCTTCCTCTCGCCGTTTTTGTCGTTTCGTCGAGCTAAAGCCGTGTTTGTTTAGTTGCCGTGGCATGCTGGGCGGTACTACCGCTGGTGGTGCGCGGTACTACCGCTTATAAGCGGTACTACCGCCCCCCAGCGCGGTACTACCGTTGGGGACGAGAACAGGGGGTTAAGTCGGGGCAGGGGGAGGTTTCTTCTCCCCCATACCCATTCACTTCGCCCCTCTTTTCTCTTCCTCTCTCCAGCCTCCACTCGCCGCGGGAGGGCTCCGGCGGATCTCCGTCTCCGGGGCGTCCCTCTCCATTCCCTTTGGTGGAGTCGATCCCCACCTCGTCCTCTTGCCATGGATACCGGTATTGCCCCCGTTCCTTCTTTCGTTTTGTCTCTTTTTCAGATCTTGTTTCTTAGGGGCAATGGTGGTTGCATCTCTAGATTTTTGGCTAAATCTAGGCTTGAGTTGGTTGGGGAAAGCAACTAGACTATCTCGATTAGAGTTTGGTAGGATTATTTTTGAATTTGGTAGGACGATAGTGCCAGATCTGACCACGGTAGTAGGACCTGCGGTTTCACCGCCTCGTGCTAAGAAACTGTTGTTTCTCCGCCTCAAGCGGTACTACCGCTCGACCTAGAGCGGTACTACCGCTCCCTTTGGGGCGGTACTACCACGGGCAGGTCACGGTACTACCGCTGCATGCCAATTTCCATCATTTTCCTGCCTTACCTTGATCTTTTTGTTGAGTTTGTTGGCTTATGCTCGTTCTTTCTGGTTGTTTTGCGTGTTCTTGTGTTTCGCTCTAGGTGATGACCCTTTCGAGCAGCAAGGTCGCTGTATCAACCCCGGGCGTGCCACATCAAAACGCTACCGCACCTTAGAGCCAGCCGGTGGTTCCTCGAGCACCCAACCGCCTCCAACAAGTGCATCTGCCAGTGTTCCTCCACCTCCTCAGCAATCGAAGCGAGCCGCCCACAAGCCCAAAGGGAAGACTGTGACTGAGATGACCAACAAGGAGTTTTGGGAGAAGCGTCGCCGCAACCCCTATGCGGTGGACCAAGAACCCACTTTGGTCAACCGCCCGTTCTGGAACCGTTTTCAGTTTGCCATCTACTTTGATGTGATCAAGGCCAAGAAGAATCTTTTTTTTGATGTTCGCTCCATTGACACTGATGCTATGGAGAAGGACCCGGAGTACTTTGGTGAAGCTCATCAGATGTGCACTCAGCTGAACATTCTCAGGATCATGCAATTCAACAAGGATTTTGATGCAGATTTGGTGGCTCAATTTTATGCCACCGTCCATCTTGGGACGGATGTCGACAGGACTCTAACATGGATGACCAATGGCAAGCTGATTTCTGTCAAGTGGAAGGCTTTCATGGAGTTACTTGATGTGGTGGATACCGGGCTTGAGACTCCTGTCGGTTTCCGTCCTCACCGCAATGCTACATCCACCCATAAGCAAGCCCTTTGGCCCTACTGCACTGTGAAGGTTCACCCAGTAACTGAGAAGAAGACCTATGAGCTGTCTCCGTATCTGGGCATTCTTCATTGCATATTCCGTGAGACTCTCTTCTCTCGGATTGGGAATCTGGATATGGTCCATTCTTACCTCGTGGACATGCTCCTCTTCTGTCAGCATGAGAAGGAAGCAAGCACTAGAGAGAGCCTGGATATCTCTCCTGTTATGTGGTCTGAACTTCTATCTGCCGTGTCTGAGCGCAAGTGTCCTATCTATGGTCCATTCATCATGAGGCTCATTGAGAGGGCCTGGGCACAGACTTATCCCAGAGTGCTACTAGAGACTGGAGACTTGGTTTCTCATGAGATCAAGCGTCCGAGGAAGAAGGACAACTGGACAGCGCCTACCACAGGGGGTCCATCTGCTACTGCTGCCACAGGGGGTTCGTCTGCTGCTGTTGCTGCCATGGGGACCGAGGGTGAGGCTGCTACTGATGCTCATGAGGAGGACTTTGGCCCCTCTAGTGCAGAACCGTCGTGGGCACAGAAGCTTAAGCGCAAGATGAAGAAGCTTTTCTGCATGGAGCCTCATGGTCAGTACATGACTCATGTGGCGGAGAAGCATGCCAGGACGCGCCACAAGGAGCTCATGCGTCAGATGGGAGCAACAGTTGCCAGTGGGTCTGAGGGTCAGATCACTAAAGAGGAGGACTGGATTCATCAGAATTGCCACTGGACCGACTCCGATGCCGAGCAGTTTTCGACCCACGATGAAGATGCAGAGATGTGATGTTTGAGATCTTCCTCCTCCCATCACCTGGAGTCGCAGTGTCTCACTTTGCCCTTTTTGGTGTCTCACTGCCAAAGGGGGAGAGAGTGTAGGGATTTGCTTCTTGTGTCGTGCTTTGGGTTGTCTTGTGGTTTCTTGTGTGTTCTCTCGGTGTCTTTCTTTGGTTTGGTTTGGTGTGAGACCTAAGTTCTAGACATATGGTGTGAGACATATGCTCCCTATCGCTACCTTATTACTTATGTCATTTCAGAGTACTGTAGTTTATTGTGAGATGCATGCTTGTCCTGCTTATTCTCTTCTCTCATATATCTTGTGCTTAGTATTGTTGGACTATAAAATATAGGGGGAGTGTTGATCCGAATGTGTGTGTCGTGCCATCTCTTGGTGCACACATTCTGGGGGAGCCCGTCTATATTTTGTAGTTCTTAGCTTTCTTTGCTTTATTTCTTTTCCTTGTGCAAATCCCTAGTTGTCATCAATCCACCAAAAAGGGGGAGATTGTTACGGCATATCTCTCTCAAGGTAGTTTTGGTGATTGATGACAACATGTTTGCGGACTAATCTTGTGCTTTGAATAATTCACAGATTCTCCCCTGGCACGAGACGCCTTCTTCCCCTCGGAGTGTATTTCAAGACGGTGTAGCTCTTTCGTTTCTTTCTTGGTGGACCAGTTGCGTAGAGGGCACCGTACTATCAAGAGGGGGCCCGCTGGGGTTTTGCATGGGTGGAATCATCACGTACACATCAGCTTCTCACCCTCCGAGCATTTCCTCTCCATTGAAGAGATCTCTCCTCTCTTCCTTGTCCTGTCTGGGTCTAAGCGGTAGTATCGCGCATCCAGCGGTAGTACCGCTGAGGAGCCAAGCGGCAGTACCGATCCGCAGCGGTAGTACCGCCCTTGGCTCCACAGCAGTAGTACCGCTGGGGGCCTGGCACCTCCGCCTTGTCCTCAACATATTTGAGAGATCCCTTCTCTCTCTCTCTCTCGCCCTAGCGGTAGTACCGCACTGCCTGCGGTACTACGGCCGAAGGGTCACAAGCGGCAGTACCACTCCACAGCGGTACTACCGCCCTTGACCCCACTGCCGTAGTACCGCTGGGTAGTCTGGCTCCTACCGCCTCGATTCGAGAGGTCTTTTTCTCGTGTCGGGTTTTGCGGCACTAGTCACGGTTGTAGGGGCGGTAGTACCGTTCCAGGAGTGGTAGTACCACCCTACCACCGTGGTAGTACCGCATTTGGGTCTGTTCCCTACTAAGTCTCCTCAGCGCGGCAGTACCGCTGGCTGGCGCGGCAGTACCGTCGCCTGGCGGTAGTACCGCCCCCTCTCAGCGGTAGTACCGCCCTGTGCGGGGCTGGTTGGTGGGGGGCAACGGGATTGTTGCCCCCACTATAAAAGGGAGTCCCCTTCCTCCTTCTCACCTACCTCTTCCTCCCCCAAGCTCCATTTATTGCTCAAGCTCTATTAAATACTCCAAGCTACATTTTGCCAGATCTATCTCCCTAGCCAATCAAACTTGTTGATTTGCTCGGGAGTGGTTGAGAAGGCTCCAATCTACACTTCCACCAAGGGATTTTCGATTTCCCCACTCATCCCTAGCGGATCTTGTTACTCTTGGGTGTTTGAGCACCCTAGACGGTTGAGGTCACCTCGGAGCCATATTCCATTGTGGTGAAGCTTCGTGGTCTTGTTGGGAGCCTCCGATTAAGTTGTGGAGATTGCCCCAACCTTGTTTGTAAAGGTTCGGTCGCCGCCTTCAAGGGCACCAATAGTGGAATCACAGCATCTCGCATTGTGTGAGGGCGTGAGGAGAATATGGTGGCCCTAGTGGCTTCTTGGGGAGCAGTGTGCCTCCACACCGCTCCAACGGAGACGTGCTTCCCCTCAAAAGGAAGGAACTTCGGTAACACATCCTCGTCTTCACCGGATCCACTCTTGGTTATCTCTTACCTTTACTTGTGCGAGCTCTTTAGTGTCTCTACCCTTGCTTGCTTGTATGCGTGTTGTTATTGCCTCATATAGGTTGCTCACCTAGTTGCACATATAAACAACCTACTTTGATGCAAAGTTTAATTTGGTAAAGAAAAGCTAAAAATTGGTAGTTGCCTATTCACCCCCCCTCTAGTCAACCTTATCGATCCTTTCATGAAATGACAACACATGTCTATGGTTAGGAAACTTAACCATCTTTGATTAACGAGCTAGTCAAGTAGAGGCATATACTAGGGCACTCTGTTTGTCTATGTATTCACACATGTACTAATTTCCGGTTAATACAACTCTAGCATGAATAATAAACATTTATCATGATATAAGGAAATATAAATAACAACTTTATTATTGCCTCTAGGGCATATTTCCTTCACCACCTGCATTTATTAGGGGATCAAAAACTTTAAAAACGTGTAACGTTTGATTAGAATGTCAAAATTCAAATCCGTTTTTACCGTTGGGTTTCTCGCGACGAGTTCTTCAAAACTACATCCAATATGAGTAGGTTTCAATGATTTTTTTCAAGCAACTTGTGTGCTACAAAGGCAACTTTAGTGCTATAGAAAAGCAACTCCTCCCCCCTAGTATGACTAACTATCAACGGAGGATCCTTGTAAGTTGGTTACCATGACTACCAATTGTCTAGCTTCACCCCTAAATCGCCTACCATAAGGACAACTCCAACGTGGATCACCAATACGCCCCAAATATCAGAATTGGCCTCTCTAGACACTTTTAACCATCTAATGAGTCCAACTACTACCAGGCATGTAAAAAAGGTCTGCTACCCCATATGAGTTCCTTGCAATAAAAGATAGCATACATCCCCTATGCAAAAGTAAAAACATTGAGCAACTTTGCTTTGATTTCAGACAACTCTAGTAAAAGTTGAAGCAACTAGTGTCATGCATTAAAAGAGGGTTGTTGCCCCATAAGCTCCTTGCAGTAATATCAGACAACCCTTGTGCAAAAAAGAACCACAAAACCAAGAAGTGGAGACAACATATATAGGTGGCACTAATGCATATATATTCTCTAACATAGGCAACTGTAGTGTGATTCATGGGAAACTATTAAAAAAATAAAAATGTGTTCTAGGCATTTTTATGCAACTATTGATGTGAACTGAGCAGCTCCATATATATTCCGATGCAACTTAGTCTACTAATATTTTATTTTTTTAGAATAGGAGCGATTCCCTCTATCGTGTGATGCAACTAATACAATATTTTTTAGAATTACTTCCTATCGACTTCTCTTCGCCCGTTCTGGTTGCCTTCCTTCTTCATCTTCATCGTTTCATAAACAAAATCTGAAAAAACCACAGGTACCTCCTGTTGATCGACCTTTTCGCCCTGTGAAGCATCAGGTTGAGCGACCCTTTTGCTTATAACTCAATATAAAAACACAAAAATGAAAAATTGTTCTATAAAAAAACAAGCAACTTCCCTCGCAAAACCAAGAAATTGTCCTAGCAAAACCAAGCAACTCCCCTAGCTTCTATTTTAGGAAGAAGAAAAAATGTATGAGCAACTTGAATAGCCTTTATGGACAAATATTTGATCTACCCCCCTCTCATCCACCTTCTCGTATGTTGTAGCAGAAGATCAAAGCAACTCAATTACAAAGAAACACAATAAGTGGAAAACTGTTGTAGCAGAAACAAGTAGATGTCCCTGGTACATCATAGTTTTCCTTGGGTAACTAGGCGGTTGCAGAGGAGAAAACACACACGCGCGCGCACGCGCGACGTGCACACACATAGTCGCCTCATATCTCCAGCTAGAAAACTTGACTAGTTCCATCTGCTCCCATCCATGGTCGCACCAATAGATCCCACCCGAGGAGAAGAAAATCTTGACTCCACCTCTATGACACAAACTTAATTACATGTATCTAAAACCTTTAGATATTTACCAAACAATGGTCTTGGTAAATGTTTCTCTTCATGAGCATTGGGCAACTGGATACATGGTTTTAGGCAAACTATTTGGTGATTGTGGGCAACTTGATACTTGGTTTTAGGCAATTGAATGATTAATTGTGAGCAACTATAACACCTGGAAGAGGGATAAAGATTTTAGTGAAGTTTCCTACCTTATTTGTTTTTCTAACTTTAATCCTAATTTGGTCCAGATATGGCTGACAATCAAAGTCGTGGTAGACAACTTATGAGAAAATATGGGGCAGCCCAACACAACCCCTCCCCCAGTTTTGTGGGTGCCTGTGATCCTGATGAGATGTGATTAGCAGGCAACTCTGTGCATTTTTCTGAACAACTCCATTATTTTCCTTGGGCAACTAGGCAGTAGCAGAGGAGGAAATGCGTGCACACGCGCCCGCACACACACACACAGTCATGTGCCCCATATCTCCAGCTAGGAAACCTGACCAGTTCCACCCGGCTCCCCTTTACGGTAGCACCAAGGGATCCCACCGAGGAGAGGAAAATCTTGACTCCAACTCTATGACACAAACTTAATTGCAGGTATCTAAAAACTTCAGATATTTACCAAATGATGGTCTTGGTAATGTTTCTTTTTATAAGGATTGGGCAACTGGATACATGGTTTTATGCATATTGTATGGTTGATTGTGGGCAACTGGATACTTGATTTTAGGCAATTGTATAGTTGATAGTGGGCAACTATGATGCCTAAAAATGGATAAAGAATATACACATGTTCATTTTTGGAGGGTTCACAGATAAATTTAATCTTCTAAAAACACTTCGTGGTTTTAGTTATGTTCCCATGACCAACTCCACCATCCTTCCCCTCTATGATTATTCGTCAAGTATTACGATCATACCAAGGGATCCCATCCCGAGGAGATAAATTCTTGACGCATCTATATGACACAAACTTGAAAGGCATCTAAAACCTTTACATATAAGCCAAATTATGGTCTTGGCAATGTTTCTGTTCATGAGGATTGTACAACTGAATACATGCTTTTAGACAACTGTATGGTCGATTGTGGGAAACTGGATACATGGTTTTAGGCAACAGTATGGTTGATTGTGGGCAATTGGATACATGGTTTTAGGCAACAGGATGGCTGATTGTAGGCAACTGTGACACCTAAAAAGGGATAAAGAACATACACATATTCATTTTTGGCGGTGGCTCATAAATAAACTTAATCCCTTAAACATAATTTGTGGTTTTAGTTATGTCCCCATGACCAGCTACACACTGCTCCCCCTCTATGATTATTCGTCAAGTATTTACGATCATGCCAAGGGATCCCATCCCGAGGAGGTGAAATTTTTTGATGCATATCTATGACACAATCTTAATTGAAAGGTATTTAAAACCTTTAAATATTAGCCAAATTATGGTCTTGGTAATATTTCTGTTCATGAGGATCGGGCAACTGGATACATGATTCTAGGCAACTATATGGGTGATTGTGGGCAACTATAACATCTGAAAAGGGTATAAGAACATTCACATGTTCGTCTTATTAGGATTTCATAGATGAACTTAATCCCATAAAAACATGTGTTGTCTAAGCTAATCACCTCACACATGTGTTGCATGTACGCACACAAAAGCAAAAGCAGCTCAAACACATGTATGCATACACCAGCGGCAGCGGTAGCAGGCTAGGTGCACATACACCTATAACATTAGCATGCTACATGTGTAGGTCTTTGCTCTGACGAGGAAGTCGAAGATCAGCTAGGTCTGTGCTCTACTTGACGGGTTAGACCGCCGCAATGGCGAGGGCGAGATAAATTGAACTGGACGCGACTCCAAGCGGGCGACGGCAAGGATGAGCAAAACAAAACCGGAGGCGACCCCAAATGGGCGACGACGAGGACGAGCAAAATCAAACCAGGCGCAGCCTCTGAATCGACGAACTAAGCACGAGCGAAATCAAATCTGGTGCTATTTCTAAGCCTAAACGGACGGTGAACCGAGGACGAGCAAATCCAAACCAGGCGTGAGAAGGCGAGGTGGGAGGCATCACCCAGGCCCACGGGCGAAGAGAGGAGGAGCCGACCGGCGGGCCACGGCCAGAGCACGGGGGGAGGGGGAAAGGGGGCACGTGGCCGCGGGCAGGCTACCAGGGAAGAGGCAGCGTCGCTGGAGATGGCTTCGGCGGGCGGCGGAAATTTAAGGGGAGTGGGGCTAGTGGTGGTGGGCTGGGGCTGGATCCGGACCGTCTCGCCTGGTTCCTCCGGTCCGTCGCCTCCACTCGACCTCCCAGGTACGCCACTAGCGGCGGCTGGTTCTTCTCCACCACCGTGTAAATACGAGGAAATGGGATTTAGGATAGGCGTTCCTTTCAGGGGGAGATAATGTGTTTTACTAGCAACGTACGTACGATGGGATTTTATCCGGTAGCGCGTGCGCTCGTGATGTCCATTGGGCGCAGCTACACGATTCAGTATTTGAGTTTCTGCAATATTGAAAACAAAACGCCAATGCCACCCTGGCCCCGAATTCACATTTGGATATTTGGGTCGGTCGGCTGGTTCTGAAACCGAATGCGATATCTCTACTCCTAATGTGTGAGTTGGTTGAATAGTACGGTTTATTTTTGTCCCACCACTTTCAACCGTTTTATTTCGCATGTTTTTTTCGTCCCCTTCCCCCACCCCCACAGGTTTATTTTCATGTCACCCTCTCACACAATGAAAAAAAAATCTAAACGGATCAAAACTTTCCATAATGGCGTAAATTATTTAGTAATGTCTTTATGTGAAAGAATCAATCACGACAAATCTCTAAAGATCAAATCTAAATTAATTAACCTTACCTTAAATCACTCAATCACATTAATTAGGAAATAAATAATCGATTTTAAGAAAAATAGGTCGATCAAATTAATTAGGAAACAAATAACCAATTTAAAATAATAATAATAATGTGTGAATGTTTCCCTAATAATAAACCAACAATTGTCTCTGGTTGTCCATCATCGGCCTTTTTGCAAAAAAGTTCCCCATTTGCGAGAATTCAACCCGCAGTAAAAAGAAAAAACGGTTCACTGGAAAACAAAAAACAAAACACCCATACGCATTTGCCTCCTTGACCCCTCACCCGTGCCCTAGCCGAGCCATCCTCACGCCGTCGTCGCCGCCGTCACACCTCCGCCAGCTCACCCCGTGGCTGCCGCCCCTCCGCCATCTCGCCGACGCGGCCGCAACCCAAACACCTCCATATCCTTTCCATGACTAGATACCCCATCCATAATTGCGAGGAGAGGCGTGGAGGAGAGGCGAGACTGGCAGCGGCCTTGCAAGGGACTGCGGTGGCGCGACCGACAAGGACCTGCCGAATCTCGCCGGATCCGGTGGGAAGTGGCGCTTGGGCGGTGGGTCTGGAAGGAAGGCGACCGGAGCTCGGAGCACGACGGTTGGCGGGCGTGACATGGTGTCAGTTAACTGTGAGGGAAGAGAGAGATGAGCCGGAGAGAAAAGGGAGCACGTGAGGAAGGAGATGGGAGGCCGGAGGAAGAGAGAAGGGAGCGGTGAGGTGTGGCGGTTGTCCTGCTGCTACTCGCCGGTGGCTCGCCGGTCATCCGCGAGCCGGAATTGCGGCCCCAAAGTGAGGGAAAGATCAGTGTTAGCTGCAACCACGGCAGGACGCCCACCATGCGTGTACCATACAAGCGGCAGCAACCTCACTTCACCTTGGATGACATCATGATTATGAACATTCAGTCATCCCCCTTGGGTCTACCTATTGGACACTTGGACCTACTCATGTGTTTGAAGTAATGCTTGAATAAAATAGCTATGCAAATTGTTATTTCTTTTCAGATGAATGTGGAGATTTGGTAATGCTTAAAGAAAAGATATACTCTATTGTTGTTTCTCTTCGGATGATTGTGCATAAAAGCCAAAAAACGGGATAAAATTCTATATGAGAGATGACCGCTAAAGGTACTTAATTTTGATAGCTAATGTTGTGTGCAGATTTCTTTCTACAAGATGTGGGTGTGAATTCTTATTGTTGCAATGATGCAGTAGCAGTGGCGCACGGTCGACAATTTTTTACTTCCATATATTTAGTCCTTGCATGCATTTTCTAAGTATGTTCACGATTAGTATGCAGGTTATTTATTTCCCTAGTATGGACCACGACATAGGGAAAGATTAGCATTGCTGCAACCATGGCAAGACACCCACCATGCGTGTGCGTTACAAATTGTAGCAGCTTCACTTGGTTGTCAATGACATATCAAGTAGAAAATAGATAGCTAGCTGCAAGCATTGCTCCTCGTGCCCGACAGAACAAACTTTTGCACCGTGCCCTTTTCTCCTGTGCCCAATTCTAGCCATCCCTCTATCTACCTGTTGGACTTGCTCACCTTGTGTTTGGGGTAATGCCTAGTGAAAATAGATAGTGATGATTATTTCTTTCCACATGATTGTGGTGATTTAAAATCTAAGAACATATCCTTTGGTGCTGAATTTAGGATACCGTGCATGACATATTATTAAATCCCATACAGTAGAGTCTAAGGTATTATTTTCTGACCAAATTATGATTTTTACTGCAAATAAAATTATGAATGCTTAACCTAAGGTATTTCTTACTCTGTTTGATCTAGGTTTCTATCAATTATTACCTGCCTTTTGAATTTCCTTTTGTGGGGATTTTTCTTCTGAGTTATGTTGAGGTGAATGTAGCTGCTGGTCATACTTTAACCACATGTCAATTGCAGGAGTGTGACGCCACCATCCTGTGCCACAAACCATACCAAGAATGGCGGGTTATCGATAGAGTTCATTTGATCGATCTGATAAAAATACCTATTGGGGAATAAGCATGAAAAGTAATCAACCACTCTTTCCACAGTGCAGTTCGGGTATGCCTGCTCCTCCATTTATTCGAGTGCAGGGTGCGGGAGGTAGTGCGCACCAAAGATGGTGGTATATTTTAGAGGGATGACTAGCATCAACGTTGACAGAGGTGGTGACCTGAGCAAGTGGCGACTTGTGGCAACACTCCCCGGCTGTAGGGTGGCGGTGACAGGTGCTTAGGCAGGGAGAGGCGGGCGGGTCGACAGAGTGGCTAATAAAAAATATGCGACTACGGGACGAAGACGAAGAACTAGAGGCGGGTCATTATTGGATGAGAAGGGGCAGGGGATTAACAAATTGAAGGTAGGGTATAGGATATCTCGGGTGGAAGAGATGGTGGTAGTGTTTAGAGGGATGCCGACACATCATGTTACAGCATTTTGTTTGCACCATCCATCCCGAGCAATCACGAAAAATAGAAGAAATTGGTGGAACTATGTTAGAAAGATCTATTTGGGTGAAGAGATGAGGAATAATGTAGTTCATGACGGTCACTTTCATCGTCTACGTATTGTCAGCCTTATCGGCATAGGAACACATAGAGTGAGGGGTGCGTGGGGTGAGAGAGTGAGAGGGCTGGTTGTGGTGAGAGAGTAGCTGAGGTCAGAATAAGGCTGGGCAGGTAAGCTAAAAAAACTGGATAGACAACATGCCTGATTATGATATTTCTTAAGTGCATCAAGTAAATTTTAATTTGTAACATATTTTTAGTTAGACAATTGCTTTATATGTATACATTATCAAATTGCTATTTTAATCAATTTACATTGCAAGTGAAGTGGACTTCAATTATTACCCAATTATTCGCACGCTATCTTTTCTCTAAATGTGAAATTTAACATATATTATGTTAGGCACCAGATCGATCTATCACTAACTCATAGTACAAGTCTCGACTTTGAATTACAATGCAGCCTCGTTGTTCTTGGGAAGGAAGAGAGGAAGGTAGGTGGGGGAAAGGGGAAGTAGTCGTTCGTCCTGATCCTAGCCTGGATGCCGATCCCACTGTTACCCTGGGTTTAAGTAGCGAGCCGTTAGGCAAGCGGGCTTAGCGGGCCCATTCCGGCCCAACGAATCTTCTGTTGGGCTACGTGATCCTCTTGGGCCTGCTATCGACATGTCTCCGGGTGAAGCCATCGATCGCCTTGGTGGTACGTGCGCTGACATCCCCTCCTCCTTGAGAGCTGGCTTGCCCCCAAGCCAGTAGTGTCGAAAAGCGCTCGCGCAAGGACTTGCTGTCTTCCCAGGTGGCGTCGAGGACGGACGGGTCGGACTAGCACACAAGTACTTGTTCATGCCACCCCTGGGGAGTGCTGCGCGAGCGTGTGTCGATGATCTCAACCGGAGACAGCGGCTCCTCCGGTGGGATGGGTAGCTTGTCCTCCATCGTTGTGTTGTTGGAGAGAGCGCGCTGCAGCTGAGAGACGTGGAAGACAAGATGGACCTTGGCGCCAGCGGGAAGCTTGAGTTCGTAGGCGACGGGGTTGACGACGCGGATGATCTTGTAAGGCCCGAAGTAGCGAAAGGAGAGCTTGTGGTTGGTGTGGCGTGCCATCGTCGTCTGCACGTAGGGTTGGAGCTTGACGAAGACGGTGTCCCCCACGGCGAAGGAGCGGTCCGTGTGCTTCTTGTCGGCCTGGGCCTTCATGATGTTCCAGGCTCGGTGGAGGTGCTTGGTCA
This sequence comes from Triticum aestivum, assembly GCF_018294505.1. Classification (NCBI taxonomy): domain Eukaryota; kingdom Viridiplantae; phylum Streptophyta; class Magnoliopsida; order Poales; family Poaceae; genus Triticum; species Triticum aestivum. Next base: position 148,172,767 of record NC_057797.1, read on the forward strand.
GTACTTGCTGCATGTGCTTGCGCTCCTCGAGTCAGTCCCTGAGGGAGGGAATGGAGCAAGTAGAGGCCGCCTCAATGCCCCGATGGCGAGGTTCGTGTCCATATAGAGCAACAAAAGGTGAGGTACCCAGAGAAGAGTGAAAGGAAGAGTTGTACCAGAATTCTGCCAGGGCGAGGTACTGGTGCCATTTGCTTGGGTAGGCATGCGTGAAACACCGTAAGTAAATTTCCAGGCACTGGTTGACGCACTCCGTCTCGCGGTTAGTTTGTGGGTGGTACGGCGTGCTCATGTTGAGTTCAGTTCCGATCGTCTTGAAAAGCTCTTGCCAAAATTTGCTTGTGAACACGGGATCCCTATCTGACACGATAGCTTCGGGAAGTCCATGGAGCTTGTATATGTTCTCCAGGTAGGCGTGCGCGACTTTGGCCGCCATGAAGGGGTGGCTCAGAGAGAGGAAATAGCCGTAGCGTGTGAACTTGTCGAAAACGACGAGGATGTAGTTGTATCTGCCCGAAGAGGGGAGGCCGTCGATGAAGTCCCTAGTGACCACTTTCCAGGCGCGGTCAGGCACCGGAAGTGGCTCGAGCAGTCCTGGGTAGCGAACGCGCTCTGGTTTTGCTTGTTGCCAGACGGAGCAGGATTGGACATACTGGTGGGTGTGTTCCTTCATCTTGGGCCAAGTAAAGAGGCGTCACAGGCGGCGATATGTGACTGGCACGCTGGAGTGACCGCGCATGGTGCTGTCATGAAACGCATGGAGCATCCGTTGCTGTAGGGCGGAGGAGCCGCCCAACCAGAGCCGATCACGGAAGTAGAGCGGTCTGTTGCGCATGGAGAAACGCCCTTTGGGGTCTGGTCATTTGGACAAGTCTTCCGGAATCTTCTAAACCTGAGGATTTGTGTTGTAGCTTGCCGCGATGTCGTCCAGCCAGGCAGGTGTGCAGACTGACACGACTGACACTATCTCTTCAGGGGTGCGGCGCGAGAGCACGTCAGCTGCAGTGTTTGAAGACCCGGAGCGATAGCAGATTTTGTAGCACATCCCGAGCAGTTTGGTGAATGCTTTCTGCTGCCAGGGGGTGGACAAGTGCTGATCATCAAGATGCATGAGGCTCCTCTAATCTATACAAATGACGAATTCGTCGTTGTGCGGGTAGGGGCGCCACTGCTCCACGGCCATGAGGATGGCAATACATTCTTTTTCGTAAGTGGAGAGGTCGCGGTTCTTGGGGTCGAGAGGTTTGCAAATGTACGCGGTCGGGTGCCCATCTTGCTGAAGAATAGCTCCAATACCATAAGCGCATGCATCAGTGTCAATCACGAACATCTTACTGAAATCGGGAAGTTGCAATACAGGTGCTGAAGTGAGCTTCAGTTTCAGAACATCGAACACCTTCTGTGTGTGACTTGTCCAGACAAACTAGTGGTTTTTCTTGAGCAAGGTGAATAGAGGTCTTGCGATGATCCCAAAGTGTTGGACGAATTTCCGGTAATATCCAGCCAGGCCGAGGAAGCTACGCACATCTTTGGCGCATTGAGGGACAGGCCATGCTGAATTGTTTGAACCTTGCTGGGATCGGTAGGGATGCCACGCTCGTCGATCACATGGCCCAAGTAGGCAATCTGGCGCTGTGCGAAGGAGCACTTGGACTGTTTAACTTGCTAGTGGTCGTCTCTGAGCAGCTGAAGCACGCACACGATGTGTTGGATGTGCTCGGTCAAGGTTTTACTGAAGATGAGAATATCATCAAAGAAGGATATGACACATTTGCGCATGACTGGGTGCAGAGTAGTGTGCATGCATCCATTGAATGTGGCCAGGCCTCCTGCCAGTCTGGAGGTCATGACATGGTATTCCCAGCGCCCAGAGTGTGTCTGGAATGCTGTTTTATACTCCTCACCTTATACCATTCTTATTTGGTGAAATCCAGCACACAGGTCGAGCTTCGAGAACCATTTTGCAGGCCAGTTCGTCGAGCAATTCATCAATGATTGGTACTTGGAACTTGCCGATGTCAGGACCCCGATTCCAAGTCACATTGATTTAGCCGATAACACCTCATATCACTTTGTGGCCTCATGCACGGTATTCCCACGGGTGTCGCCTTACCATGGCTCGGGACCGTTTGCGCCTTTTGGGTCACGTATATGATAGTGTTGCTAGCATCCATATGACAGGGAACCCGGGCCGACAAGGCTAGTTGTGAACCCAAAGCAGTACTAACCTATGGGGACAGGCATACATGAATCACATCGAGCATGTCGGTCAGCAGCGTGTGAATCCGGGCTATAGCACTGGGCTAACAGGACTCCGGGAACCTGGGCTGTAGCAGGCTAGGCAGGACTCCGGATGTCACCGAGTGACATTTCCCCGAAGGGACAGACACAGGAACGAAGTGAATCACATGCCGGCTAGTCAAGTGTTCCGGAGCAGTAGTGCTGGGCTAGCAGGACTCCGGTGAACCGGGCTGTAGCAGACAACTATGGCTCATGGAAGCAGTAGAGTACATTTCCCCATAAGAGAGGCTGCCAAGGATAAACAAATAGATTGTCGGATCCACACATACCAAGCATTTCAATCATACACACAATATGCTCGATATGTGTAAATACAACATGGCATCACAACATAACTCTACGACTCAAGTATTTATTCATTAGGCTTCGAAGAGCCAGATAAAACAAACATGGGTCTCATGACCCAACATTCAGAGCATACAAGTCAAAGCACATGCGGAAGCTTAACATGTCTGAGTACAGACATCTACAAATGAAAAAGGCTGAGAAGCCTGACTATCTACCAGATCCTGCCGACGGCACAAGATCATAGCTGAGGTATCAAGCTAAACGTTGAAGTCCACACGGAACTACTAGCGAGACTGAAGTCTCTCTGCAAAAACATAAATTAAGCAAACGTGAGTACAAATGTACCCATCAAGACTTACATCAGAACTAACTACATATGCATCAGTATCAACAAAGAGGGTGGTGGAGTTTAACTGCAGCAAGCTAGCTTTGACTCAGTGGCTAACCTGAACTACGTCTACAAGCAACTCTTTTGAGGTGGCGCACACGAGTCCACATATTCACCATATCAATACACCACTATGGATCCGCTCCCGTCTCCCTACGAGAAGGCCATCCATAGCACTCACGCTTATCTTGCGAGTTTTAGAGTATCCACTTTCACTTGTCTATGAACTATGCAAGGGGTCCAAGTTTCCATATCCGAGGAATCCGGCTATTTGAATAGATAATGATAACCCTGCAGGGGTGTACTTCTTCACACATGCTCCCACCACTTACCGTCGTTTACATGACATGTACTCGGCAACCTTCAAGCGGAAGCCCAACGAGGGTGTCGGCCACGGCCTACCTAAACACTCAAGTCTCTAGTCCAGGTTTATCGCCTATCCAGGTTCCATCCGCAGGGAGTCCGGCCGAGGTTTCCACATACGGTCCCGAACAATGTGAACAGGGTTCCCGAGACACCAAACGGGCGCTCGGTACACCGTGCCATGGTGTATCTACCGCATCATAGCCCACCCCTAGGGCCAGCGCTACGCACGGCCGCCAACACATAACCTACAAACACCAGAAACTAGTTGCAACTCCTGGACAGAGTACTAGGGTGATTAAGAAGCCGAGAGGGTCAATTAAGGATCCCAATGAGTGGTAGTAGTTGTTCATGGATCACAGACACAGAACTCAGTTCCTAAGAACGGTTTCAATGAGACAGCCCACCATGTACTCCTTGTAAGTGCATCTAGTGCCCCTTAGTGATTTTGGTGTATTGAAGACTTACAGGTTAAGGGACTAATGCTTGTGTGAGTGTACACAGGTTTATAAGTCTATGAGGAGTTTGATATTTACAGGAAAAGTCGACCCCTAAAAATGAATATCTTCGACTGAAGATTTTGGTATTTCTGAAGACTTTCATGAAGACTTTGAAAGTGAAGAAATTGGTGTGTCCGTGAAGACTTGATATTCATGCGAGGAATATGAAGCTTGAAGACTTTCGTTTTCATAGTTTTGTTTTTCTCTTTCTTGAGTCATAGGAAACACCGTACTATTAAAGGGGGTCGAGGAAATACTAAGGAAAAATTTCCATGTGATGCTCAACTCAAAATCCTACACCTACCAATCCCTTCGAGTGAAGCCATTGGAAATCTCATACAGTTCAGTCAATTTCTTCAGTGACAGAGACGAAGTTCTTCTGGTGTCTGAGGAATTTGTCCTGACTGAGGAGTTAGGAATTCGCCAGTGCGAATTGCCTACATAGTGAGGAACATGGTAGCCCTGAGGATTTTGGTACTCAAAATTCCGACCGTTGCTGTGCTATGCGCCAGCTGTTCCAAAATATCTATCCACCTAACGGTCATATCATTGAAGGGCATTTATGTCTTATCATGTCGGGCTGCTCCCTAGGCTATAAATAGCCGCCCCCTACAACCACTAGCTGAGAGAGGCTGCTCCGAAAGAAACCGACACTTGTCAATTTAGAGCAACCCATCCTTCGAGGACTTTGAGCGAAAATCATCAAGTGAGGAAAAACCAAAAACCCAAAACCCAAACACCTACAAACCCCAAGTGATTGAGCATCACTGAAGAGATTGATCCTGAGTGGATCCGACGCTTGTTACCTTTGAAGACTGTGCTTCTTCCAAACGGTTAGGCGTCATGGTCTAGAGCATCCAAGAGGAATTGTGGATTGCCGTGTGACCAAGTTTGTGAAGGTTTGGAAGTCGCCTGAAGACTTACCACGAGTGATTGGATGAGGTCTTTGTGACCTTAGTTCAAGGAGAATACGGTGAGGACTGGGTGTCTTGGACTAAGTGTCCTTGACTGGGTGTCTGGGACTGTGTGTCCTCGAGTTTAAATACTCAGCCGCTCCAACCAGACGTACAACTGAGACAGCAGTTGGAACTGGTCTACCAAATCATTGTCTTCACCAAGCTTACTAGTTCTATTTCCTCAACTATTTCATTTCCTCATAACTGTGTTGTATGTTGTTCATATCTGTGTTAGAAGACCTTGACTGAAGACTTTCTCAATTTCCTCAGTTCAATTTCTTCAGTCTGTTTGTCTTCATCCTGTGTTATCCTGTGATTACGCTTCATGTACTCTGTGTGTGTCTTCATTTCATCATGATGACTATGCTTGTATTCTGTTATGTTTACCTTTGAGTACTTATTCCGCTGCTAGTAGTTCTTCACTAAGGAATTTCCTCACCGGCAAATTCCTCAGTGAAGAATTTCATAAAAATCACCTAGTCACCCCCCCTCTAGTCGATATAACGCACTTTCAATTGGTATCAGAGCAAGGTACTCCCTTGTTCTGTGTGATTTTGGTTTAACTGCCTGGAGTTTTAGTTACGTCGACCGCAGGTATGATCAAGGTCTCTGATGGGTGTCCTACCTTCGATGGGACGGACTACCCCTACTGGAAGAATAAGATGTGAATGCATCTTGAAGCAATTGATAATGATATCTGGTATGTTGTGGAAAATGGTGTTCCCTCAGTCACACCTTCTCTGAATGCTGCCGATGTGAAGAGATTCAAGCAACTCGAGTCTCAAGCGAAGAATATCATATGTGGCCATTTGAGCAAAGGACAGTATGGCAGAGTGAGTGCTTTGGAAACAGCAAAGCTTATCTGGGATAGGTTGTCCAAAGTGAATGAAGGAGTCTCAACTCAGCGTGACTCACGAGTTGATGTTCTTCACAATCTCTTCAACCGCTTCAAAAGACTCGACAATGAAAATGTTCAACAAACCTTCGATCGCCTCACTGACATCTCAAATGAGCTTCAAGCACTTGGTGCCACTGACATCACCGACCATGAGGTGGTGAAGAAATTGCTGAGATCGCTTGATTCTTCATTTGACACTCTGGCATTGATGATACAAGAACGTACTGATTACAAGTCACTTGATCCCGCTGATATTCTCGAGAGGCTAAATACTCATGAGTTCCAACTTGCTGAAAAGAGAGATCTCTATGGTTCAAGCTATGGCAGAACACGTGCACTGAAGGCCAAGGCAGTATCTGAGTCCGAAGATGAAGACTCTGGTAGCAGCCTTCGTGATCCAGAAGAACTGAGCCATGATCTGGCTCTGCTCATGAAGAAGTTCCAAAAGTTCTCAAGACGTGGTCGCCTTGGAAGATCCTCAAGGAGCAATGATTCCTCATCCAGTGACTACAAGAAGAGGCTCTGTCATAAGTTCAAGAAACCTAGACATTTCATTCAAGATTGTCCTCAGTGGGAAAAGGAATCAAAGAAGAAGAAATACAAGGATTACAGTTCTGATGATGCAAAGAAAAAGAAGAAATCCACAAAATCCTCATCATCAAAATCCTCAAAGCCTTCATATCACAAGAAGAGCAGCTCCAAGAAGGCCAGGGCATTCATTGGCAAGGAAATGGACTCTGAGGCTGAATCTGAAGAAAATGAGGAAGAGGAGTCATCTGAGGAGTCCGAATCCGGAGTGGCGAGCCTTGCTCTCGCTACTGCATTCGTCAGCAAGTCTATCTTCAACATTGAGGAAAATGACCTCACCAACAAGGCTGATGAAGGGGATGATGACTACGCTCCCACCTATTGCTTCATGGCAAAGGGTGCCAAGGTACTCAAATATACCTCCTCTGAATCAAGTGAGAATGAATCTGATGAAAACCTTAAGCCCAACTATTCTAAACTTGCTAAGATTGCTATAAAACAACAAAGGGCTTTAGAAAAGGTTCAAAACATGCTAAATAAAAGTGATGATATGTTGGGTGAAGAAATGGATCGCACTGAAACTTTGACTGAAAATCTTCAGAGACTTCAGTCCAAGCTTGACAAACTTCAAAGTCATCATAACACTCTCTTATCGGATCATGAGAAGCTTTCTTATGAATTTCTTCAAAGAAAGCAAGACCTTGAGAAGCTAAGAGTGAGTTATGAAGATCTTCAGAAGGAGCGCGATTCATTACATGCTCAACAAATCAGCGCATCTCAGGAAGAATTTGTTCCTCCATGCTTGAAGTGCATTGAACATGAATCTGCTAATTCTTCACCCGAATGTTCAAATGCTGCTAATGTTTCAAATTCTTCACATGCCTCTGCTATCACTAATTCCTCATCTAAGGATATTGCTAGTATCACTGACGATGCAGGGCTGAAGGAATTGTACACGACAGGCATATACAAAAGCCTCAAAGGGCATCAGGCTCTTTGTGATGTGCTTAAAAAGCAAATCCTCAACAGGAACCCTAGGAAAGAGGGTATCGCCTTTGAGAGGAAACTCAATGCTGATGGTACATATTGGAAGCCTGAGCAGTACCCCAAAACTACATGGGTTGCTGCAAAGGGACCTCCAGTTGTTCCATCTAACTTATCTAGATTTGCATGTGAATCTCCTCATTCTGATGATGAGTCAATTGACTCCAACTATAAGCTATTTAAAAATCAGAATGGTGAAGTATTTGCTAGATATGTTGGCACTAACTGCAGGAACGGCTCCCCTGTGAAGAAAATCTGGGTTCCCAAAAGATGCCTTGAAAATCTTCAGGTGAATGTCATCATGACGCCACCTGTGAAGAATAGGAACCCCAGATCAAATTCTTCATATGGACCAAATTCTTCATATGGATCAAAGTCCTCATATGAACATCATCGTGCTAACCCGTCTGTTTTGTAGGGAAGATCTAAGGATTATGGATATGTGCATTATTCTTCAAATCATTATGTCCATAAGTCCTCGAAGAATTTCTCTGCTTACTCTTATGCTTACTCTAACCCCTCTTATATGAAACGAAATGGACTGGCTTCTATGCCATCCTTCTCGTATGGAGCTCGCAGAATGATGAACTCTTTGCCACCCCTTCAGATGAGGGTGGTGAAGAAAAAGAACTAATCTCTTCTGCAGCGTCAGGTCTCCAGACGCACGTAATTGTCTGAAGAATTTGCTGGAGACCTGAGCATGCCTGATAGGACGTAGGCTAATCATGAAGAAATGAACCTTCATTTCTCACGTCCTCATATTGCTTTATCAGTTCTTTTACTTGATGAAATTGATCTGATGAATTGATGTCATATTCTTCACTAATGAAGTATATGAGTTTGTAAGCTGCACTAATTCATCTGCAGGATGATCAACCCAAAGCCACTGAGTGGGTCCTCGATAGTGGATGTACAAACCACATGACTGGTGACAAGAATCTATTGATGGATGCTCCATTATCACCGTCGCATCTGAAGCATATCATCTTTGCTGACAAAGGAAAAAGTCAGGTATTGGGTCTAGGTAAGGTTGCGATTACAAAGGATCGACACATGGACAAAGTCATGCTTGTTGAGTCCTTAGGATACAACCTTATGGCTGTCTCAATGCTTTGTGATCTTAATATGGTTGTTGTCTTCGGCAAGTACCGTTGTGTTGTGGTTATGGAAGCTGACAATTCCAAAGTCTTCGAAGGCTTTAGGAGAGGAGACCTGTATATTGTTGATTTCTCTATAGGACCACTGTAACATCCCAAATTTGCAATTTGGAATGTTAAACACTAGATCATCATGCATAACATATTTTTCTTGCATTTTGGTTGATCCTAGAAATTTCACGCAACTCAAGGACCTTCGGAGAGAGTTGGAGATTTTGTTATTTTCATATTTGAGAGTTTTCTCGAATTTGAAAAGAGGATCATTTGATTTATTTATTTCATCTTCAATAATTTTTCCGATATAAAAATATAAGAGAGGGAATAATATGACTTTCCCAAAATTGAGGAAAAATGAAGATTTAATACATAGATCAAATTTTGTTTATCGGAGTTTGTTTGTTTTCTTTGGATAGGGAAAAATGCACGTTTTCGAAAATTGCATTTTAGGCCCGGAGTAAAGTTCATTTTGTTCGACTCATTCTCAGGAGTCGGGGAAAATTTACTTTAGGTTTTTCGGAATTCGTTTAGTTAGTTTTCTTTTTGTATTTCTGCGCGGAACCGTTAAAAAAAATCTTCGCAGCGCCTTGGGCCAAGGCCCAGCCAGCAGGCCGGCCGGCCAGGCCCCAGCCCCAGCCGCGCGCGCGCCAGGCGCCAGGCCCAGGCAGCCGCCGCCTCTCGCTCTAGGCCGAGTCCCAGCGGGACTCTAGGCCGGTTAGCCCCCCCCCCTCTTTCCTTGTTTCTTTTTCTTTTGCTTGCCCCCTACCCCAAGTCTCCTCTCCCCTCACCTATATAAATACCAACACCCCCCTCTCCTCACATCAAAACCACAAGCCCCTCTCCTCCTAAGCCGCAGCAAGCAGCAGCGCGCAGCCCCAAGCCGCCGCCTTAGCCGCGCCGCCGCCGCCATAGCCGCGCCGCCCCGCGCCTAAGCCGCCGCCGCCGCCCTTAGCCGCTGCCGCCCGGAGCCCGCCTCCCGAGGTAGTCGCGCCTCTCTTTTTCTTCCCCGGTCCGGTTTTTCCTAAAAATAACCGTTCCGTTTTCTCTCCGATTCTTTTCTTTTTCTTCCGATTTTTGTTTCGGTTTTCTTTCGAAACCCTAGATCGGTTTTCCGTTTCTTTTTCGGTTTCTTTTTTGAAAACCCTAGATCGGTTTTCGTTCTTCTTTCGGACCGTTCGTCTCAACGAACATGATCACCGATTCTTTCCCGGTTAACGACCTCCGTTCATTTAACCGTTCGTCTCTTTTCTTTTCGTCGGATTTATTCCGCGATCGTGATCTCAGATCCGATCTTCGTTCCAGTCTTTCTTCTCGCTCGTTTATCGGAATCAGGTGATTCAAGAGCCTGGAATTTTGTTTCGAAACCGCCGTTCCGTCTAATCAACTTAAACAAGCTTTTGCTACAGTAAAATTTGACCTAGATTTAACTTGCTAGAACCGAGTTGTTTTCTTCCGCCGTTTGTTTTCCGTTTCTTTGTTCGCAACCGGAGTTCTTAAGTTGAACTTTCTGGTTCGTTCTCTTGTTCGAGTTTTACCTGTGCATTAGATGAGTACTTATTGTATGCTTGTTGTTTGTCTGCGATAGATCACCCGGATTGCGCCGCCTGTTACTTCGAAACCCTAGGTCTCGCGGATCATCAGCAAGGCAAGTAACACTTTGATCATACCTTTTCTACAACCCATGTTTTATTGCATTAGATCAATCCTCTCACATTGCATGATTAGGATCTAATTAAATTGAGGGATGGGAAATAGATGAGGTAGTACCTATTACCTGTATTATTATGAAACCTTTGGGAGTTACTTCTACGCTTGCTATTTATGCCATGCTATGCTAGTAGAGGTGGATTGGGTGAGTGATATCCATGACAGATGTGAGTTGATAATTTTAATGGTTTATCTAAGGTGGCAACTTAAACACACATCTGGGTGGATTGAGGCACCTGATGTCTATCAGGACTTGCCTGTTTTTATTTCGGACCGCCACCCAGGCTCAAAGGGATCATAAGATCTTTCATGCTAGAAACTTCCGTGTGCAGCCACAAGCAATTTTGGGCTCTGGCATAGTTGACTAAGTCGTGCGAACTCTTACGGGTAGACTAGCAGATGTAGGGGAAAGTAGGTGTACCGGTCTACCCACATGTAAGGTGCTAGCGCTTCTGAAAGACTATGTCTCGGTCATCCGTCTTCTCAAACACCCTGCAGTGCGAGAAACCAAACGGAGGCGATCGAGTCTTGTGGGGAAAAGTGCGCAAACCTCTGCAGAGTGTACAAACTAATCATGATTAGCCGTGTCCCCGGTTATGGACAACTTGAGTATCTAGTACTTGAATATCATGTGAATCTCATCATGTTACTCCTAATTAATGTTGTTGGGTTTTAATTGTTCACTTAATTGGGATCGGAATGCTGTCAACCATTCTCGATGTTTAACAACTACCATGATAGTTAAATAAATTTATTCCTTTGCAGTAGGGAAAAATTGGCTTTACGCAAAACTGTAACCATAGAGCTTTCCACCAGCCATATATGCATATAGTATAGCTGTTTCATTCCATTACTCTCTATGTGTTACATTGCCAGCATATTCCATGTGCTGACCCGTTTTCGGGCTGCAACTTCTCATGTTGCAGACTTTTCAGACGATGAGTAAGGTGCTTTTTAGGTCGTGGTTCTATACTCAGTGATGCCGTTGGAGTTGATGGACCCATTTATCTTCCGAGTCTTCCGCTGTTATCGTTATTAGATGGCCTTAAGCCATATTTATTGTAATAAGTTCTCTTTGAGACAACGATGTAATAAGTGTGTGATTGCCACTCTGCTATAAATCCTTCGATGTACTGTGTGGTGTCAGCATTACTGATCCAGGGATGACACCTGAGCACAGAGCACTTGATCCATTCGGGTCGGGTCGCTACAGAGATGGTATCAGAGCACACGCTGACTGTAGGACACGACCACTAAGTTAAAGCCATAGAACACCATTCTCTTCTCATTTTCTAACTCCTCATCTTTTCTACTCTTTTAGGATGACGAACGCGAAGATTAAGTACGCTCAACCGGATGAAGGCACACCTTTTGGATTTCACCTGAAGGAAGTCACCAAGTACCTGAACATTGGACTACCAAGCTTCACGAGAAACTTCAACGCCACTCTGCCTGAAGAGGAGCGCTGGAAGATTCAAGCTCACGTTCCGGGAAGGACATTCGCGCCAATCACGAAGCCTATAGATAGTGTTTTCAATGCACCAACCTGGAGTCTGGGAAAGAGCATGGCAGCTCATATCACCATAGGACGCATTGGAGAAGTTTATTAAGAAGACCTCAAGGACACTATCTACCAGATTTGCGGATGCCGAGATGAACAATGGGAGTTAGTCAGCACCAAGAAGGATAGACCCATTGCATCTTTCATCCAGGAGTTAAACCAGCACATTCGACGCCACGAGAACCAGATGTGCAATGATATGATAGAGTTGAAGAATGCAAAGGCAAGGATCATCGAGCTAGATGGAGAACTAAAGTCTACACGCAAGGACTACATGGACGAGATCGTAGCTCTAGCAAGACACAATGGCGATCTTAAGCAGGAGATTGAAGAACTCAAGAGGAAGTTAGCATCCAAAGAGGAAGACGAGTATGTCGCATGTCCGGACAACTACATCATCATCGACAACACCAATTCGGATCCAAGTGAACCCGACTTTGAAGACGAAGCCGGAGCAAATATCATGGAGTCTTCCACCGGTTCAAATTTCTAGATGACCACCAGATAGTAGTAGCATTCCCCCCCTGTAAACATTATAGTCGAGCACTTTTGTGATAGTTTTAGACTGATTGTAAGCCCTTGTTTGATTGAATGAAGTGATTTTGTGTGCATTTGCTCATGTGCATTGGGGTAGTGTTTTCCCTTTAGACCTCACTCTATTCTTAATTCTCGTCTTTTCTAAACCCTCAGATGCCTCCGAGACGTGACAATGGATTCCCACCGGAGCTCACTCAGTTGATCCAGCAGCAGAATCAATTGATGCAGATGTTAGTCCAGAACCAGCAGAACAACAACAACAACCCACCACCACCACCACCATACCTGTTGACCACTTAGCCCGTTTCCTTAGGCTGAATCCGCCGGTGTTTTATAGTAGCACCGAGCCAATAGTAGCAGATGATTGGCTCCGCAAGATAGGAAGGGAGTTGACCACTGCAGGATGCACAGATGGTGAGAAAGTAAAGTTTGCCGCTCACCAGCTTAACGGACCCACGGTAGCATGGTGAGAGAATTTCACAGCCACTTACCCAGTTGACACTGTCACATGGGATCAGTTTCAGCAAGCTTTCCGCACTGCCCATGTTTCAGCAGGAGCTATGGCCATGAAGAAGCGTGAGTTTCGCAACTTACGCCAAGGAGGAAGGACAGTTGGCCAGTACGTTGACGATTTCAGCAAGTTAGCACGTTATGCCCCGGATGACGTTGCTACGGATGCAGCTAAGCAGGAGAAGTTTCTGGAAGGGCTGAATGATGAACTAAGCATGAAATTGATGGTGGCAAGTTTCAACAACTACCAGGAGTTGGTAGATCGTGCCATCATGATTGAAGGAAAGAAACAGCAGATTGAAAACCGTAAGAGGAAGTATGGACAGGGGAAGTATAACTCTGGAGCCCAGCAGAAGCCCCGTTTTGCCCCTAAACCGGGATTTCAGTTTCAGCATACCCATGGAGTTGGTAGTTCGCACAACCATAATGGCCACAAGAATGGTAATGGGAATGGAGGAAGCAACGGCCAGAACCGGACCACCCCATCGACCCCAACCAAGAGAGATCTGAGTCAAGTCACCTATTTCAAGTGTTCCAAGACCGGACATTATGCCAATGAATGTCCCGAAGGCTAGAATGGAAATGGCAATGGAAGCTCTGGGAAGAAGCCGAACCCTTTCAATAGGGGACAGGTGAACCACGTTAATGTGGACGAGGTTGAAGATCAGCCCGATGCAGTAATCGGTAAGTTTTTGGTTAAGTCATTTACTGCACTCGTTCTTTTCAATACGGGTGCATCGCATTCATACATATCAAGGGGATTTGTGGAAAAGTATAGCCTGCCACTAGGATTCTTAAAACACCTATGCTAGTAAGCTCGCCAGGAGCAGAGTACATGGCCAAACAAGGATGTTTCAGAGTACCATTAAGTATAGGAAGGCATGTTTTCCCAACAGATTTAATTATTCTGGAATCCCAAGGTCTGGATGTGATTCTTGGTATGGATTGGCTGTCGATGTATGGAGGAAATATTAATTGTGCTAGTAAGACAATTTTGCTTACCACACCATAAGGAAGAAGGATCAAGTATGTATCCCGGCATGTGCAAAACAGGACACAAGTGAACTGCTTAACAGGAGTTGTGCAAGAGGAAGTACCAGTGGTGAAGGATTTTCCCGAGGAATTACCAAGCATGCCATCGGATAGAGACATTGAGTTTTTGATTGAGTTATTGCCAGGTACAGGCCCAATATCAAAGCGACCGTACCGAATGCCAGCAAAGGATTTGGTGGAAATTAAGAATCAGATTAAGGAGTTATTGGATAAAGGTTACATTCGCCCAAGTTCTTCGCCTTGGGGATCACCCGTACTTCTAGTGGAAAAGAAGGATGGATCATTAAGGATGGTTGTAGATTATCAGGGATTGAATGAAGTAACCATCAAGAACAAGTACCCACTGCCAATGATCAACAATCTGTTTGATCGGTTGCAAGGAGCTAAAGTGTTTTCCAAGATCGATTTGCGATCAGGGTACCATCAATTGAAGATTCGAGAGCAAGACATACCTAAGACATCATTAACCACAAGATATGGACTGTATGAGTATACCGTTATGTCATTTGGATTGACCAACGCACCTGCCTATTTTATGAACCTGATGAACAAAGTGTTTATGGAGTTTTCGGATAGGTTCGTCGTAGTGTTCATTGATGACATCCTGGTTTATTCAAAGAATGAAGAGGAGCATAAGGAACATTTGCGTTTGGTTTTGGAGAAACTAAGGGAACATCAGTTATATGCCAAATTCAGCAAATGCGAGTTTTGGTTAAAGGAAGTTGGATTCCTCGGACACGTTATATCCAGAGAGGGTATAGCAGTTGACCCCACAAAGGTTGAGACCGTAACCGAATGGGAAGCACCAACAACAGTTGGAGAGATCCGGAGTTTTCTTGGACTCGCAGGATACTACCGGAGGTTTATTGAGAATTTCTCAAAGATTGCGAAGCCTATGACGGAGTTGTTGAAGAAGGATACTAAGTTCAAATGGACTGAGGAGTGCGAGGCTAGTTTCCAGGAGTTGAAGAAACATTTGGTCACCTCATCAGTATTGATTTTGCCAGATCAGACCAAGGATTATGAGGTGTATTGCGACGCTTCACGTCGAGGACTTGGAGCAGTGCTTATGCAGGAAGGGAGAGTTGTTTCGTATGCTTCACGGCAACTGAAGCCTCATGAGTTGAATTATGCCACGCATGATTTGGAGTTAGCAGCCGTAGTACATGCATTGAAAACATGGAGACATTTCCTCATTGGAAATCATTGTGAGGTTTACACGGATCACAAGAGTTTGAAGTACATTTTCACTCAGAAGGAGTTGAACCTCCGACAAAGGAGATGGTTGGAGCTCATCAAGGATTATGACATGAGATTGCATTACCATCCCGAAAAAGCTAATGTAGTAGCTGACGCATTGAGCCGTAAGAGCCATGTCAATACTCTAATGACGGGGAAAATACCAAAGGAGTTAGCAGAAAACCTTCGTGAGCTATGTTTGGAAATAGTTCCGAGAGGCTATGTAGCAGCATTGGAGATTCAGTCAACATTGATGGATAAAATCAGAGAAGCTCAGAAATCTGACAAGGAGATTGCTTCTATAAAAGAGAAATTGAGCGAAGGAAAAGCAAAGGGATTTCGTGAGGATGAGCACGATACCTTATGGTTTGAGGACCGTGTTTATGTGCCCAATGACCCGGAGATCAGGAAGTTGATTTTGCAAGAGGCACATGATTCACCGTATTCGATTCACCCAGGGAATACCAAGATGTATTTGGATTTAAAGGAAACATTCTGGTGGACCGGAATGAAGAAGGATATTGCAGCATATGTAGCAGTTTGTGACGTATGTCAGAGAGTAAAGGCAGAGCATCCGAAGCCAGCAGGGTTGTTACAACCATTGCCAATACCCGAGTGGAAGTGGGATAAGATAGGCATGGATTTTATCACAGGATTAACCAGGACAAAAGCAGGCTATGACTCGATATGGGTAGTAGTTGATCGTTTGATGAAGGTAGCACATTTTATCCCAGTTAAGACCACTTACACTAGTGCTAAGTTGGCAAAGATATACATGACTAGGATCATTTGTTTGCATGGAGTTCCGAGGAGTATCGTATCAGATAGAGGAACCCAATTTACCTCAAAGTTTTGGAATCAGTTGCATGAAACTTTAGGAACCAGACTAGAGTTCAACACAGCTTTTCATCCGCAGACGGATGGACAGGCCGAGAGAGTCAATCAGATTTTGGAAGATATGCTGAGAGCTTGTGCACTCGATTATGGATCTAGTTGGGACGATAACTTGCCATATGCGGAGTTTTCTTATAACAATAGTTACCAAACTAGTTTGAAGATGGCACCTTTCGAAGCTTTATACGGAAGGAGGTGCAGGACACCGTTGTCATGGGACGAAGTTGGAGATCATCAATTCTTTGGACCAGATTTGATTAAGGAGTCTGAACGGAAAGTTAAGTTGATTCAAGATAGGCTCAAGGTAGCCCAGTCCACGCAGAAGAGCTACGCAGATTCTAAACGCAAGGAGAGAATCTACAAAACTGGAGATAGAGTTTATCTCCGAATATCCCCACTTTAAGGAGTTAAGCGCTTTGGAGTTAAGGGAAAGTTAGCACCACGTTTCGTTGGACCGTACAAGATCTTGCAACATATGGGAGAAGTCGCTTATAGGTTGGAATTACCAGAGGAGCTGTCAGGAGTTCATGATGTATTCCATGTTTCTCAGCTGAAGAAATGCCATGCCGAGATGGCGGAGGTACCGCTAAGAGACACTGTGCCACTCGAAGCGATTCAGTTGAAGGACGACTTAACGTATGAGGAGAAGCCAGTCAAGATTCTCGATTATGCCAGCAGAGTTACTCGCAGCAAGGTTATCAAGTTTTGTAAAGTTCAGTGGAACCACCACTCAGAGGATGAAGCCACCTGGGAGAGAGAAGAAGATTTGCTCAAGGACCACCCTCACCTATTTTCTAGCCAACCCGAATCTCGAGGGCGAGATTCATCTTAAGGGGGGTAGGTTTGTAACATCCCAAATTTGCAATTTGGAATGTTAAACACTAGATCATCATGCATAACATATTTTTCTTGCATTTTGGTTGATCCTAGAAATTTCACGCAACTCAAGGACCTTCGGAGAGAGTTGGAGATTTCGTTATTTTCATATTTGAGAGTTTTCTCGAATTTGAAAAGAGGATCATTTGATTTATTTATTTCATCTTCAATAATTTTTCCGATATCAAAAATATAAGAGAGGGAATAATATGACTTTGCCAAAATTGAGGAAAAATGAAGATTTAATACATAGATCAAATTTTGTTTGCCGGAGTTTGTTTGTTTTCTTTGGATAGGGAAAATGCGCGTTTTCGAAAATTGCATTTTAGGCCCGGAGTAAAGTTCATTTTGTTCGACTTGTTGTCAGGAGTCGGGGAAAATTTACTTTAGGTTTTTCGGAGTTCGTTTAGTTAGTTTTCTTTTTGTTTTTCTGCGGGGAACCGTTAAAAAAATCTTCGCAGTGCCTTGGGCCAAGGCCCAGCCAGCAGGCCGGCCGGCCAGGCCCCAGCCCAGCCGCGCACGCGCCAGGCGCCAGGCGCAGGCAGCCGCCGCCTCTCGCTCTAGGCCGAGTCCCAGCAGGACTCTAGGCCGGTTAGCCCCCCCTCTTTCCTTGTGTTCTTTTTCTTTTGCTTGCCCCCTACCCCAAGTCTCCTCTCCCCTCACCTATATAAATACCAACACCCCC